>NC_055966.1:1756751-2026639 GCF_018492685.1 Alosa sapidissima
CCTGGAATGTTGTCTGGACCTGTTGCCTTATGCTAACTAGCATGCTAACATGCTAACTATATTAACCATGTGACTTAGCTAACCTAGCTAATCATTTTAGTAGTTATGCTAACTAGCATGCTAACTATGCTAACCATTTGATTTAGCTAACCTAGCTAATCATTTTTAATAGTTATGCTAACTATGTTAACCATGTGACTTAGCTAACCTAGCTTATCATTTTTAGTAGTTATGCTAACTAACATGCTAACTATATTAACCATGTGACTTAGCTAACCTAGCTAATCATTTTAGTAGTTATGCTAACTAGCATGCTAACTATGCTAACCATTTGATTTAGCTAACCTAGCTAATCATTTTTAATAGTTATGATAACTATGCTAATTATCATGCTAACAATGCTAACTATGCTAACCATGTTACTTAGCTAACTTAGCTAATCATTTTTAGAAGTTTTGCTAAAAATGCTAACATGCTAACTAGCTACAGTGGGTAGGAGTCATAGTTGATGACAAGTAACAGTTACAATGGCTGAACAGTTAAAAAGTTCAGTAGTTTAAAGGGTTAAATCAAAGATCCTTGATTACTAGCAAGATAGAGCAACATAATTCGTTACTATGGGAGCAAAACGGGACAGTTCCGGTCTGCATAAGTGGGAGTGTCACCTTACGTCACTAAATAAACTTTCTCTCTTAATAAGCAATAAGAACAGATAAACATAATTGTGTTCGCAGTATTATTGTCTATAATCATGTATGATACCAATGAATCATTCTTTAGGACATGATATGAATAATTTAATTAGTCATGTGAACCGAGCTAGCTAGCTAGCTAACGCTAGCTTAAAATGTTATACAAGTGGATGGGAGTAGCTATGGCAATACAGCTATGCGCTAACAAGTGACTAGTAGTTGAAGGACTTCGCTTAAACTTAATATACTGTTGCAAATTCACTTGAGTATAAACTATCCACTTTAACTAATGTCAGTAATGTTATTCAGCTAGTTGTCATTTCAAAGAAATTACACTTCTCCGTTTAAAATTTTACCTTAGCTAAGAGGCTAGCTAGCATGCTAACAACCGGACAGTAACTGGCAGCAGCATGGTCTGATATTAAGTTATTTTATTACAAATCCGAACACTAAAAAATTACACTTTTAGGCTTGAATGATCCCAAACACTTACAGATTATGACATAATTTTCCAAAACAACCTCAACAAATCCAGAAAGACATAATGACCAATTTATTGATAAAATTCCACAAGTCTCCATTGACATTAGTGCAACGAGGGTTTACTCTGGTCTGCATAAAGGGGGATTTTCCCCCCTCCCCCTTGCAATAATTGCGGAAATTGTCGAACGTTTGCGCCTCTCGCTCCGCTTCAACCCTCTCTGGTTAAATTGTTTAACAGTGAAATGTTGTAGTGAGGACTTTTATTTTGAAACAGTTTTTGGCAGAGGAAGCAGTTGAACAGGATGTGTAGTCTTAATAGGGCCAGTTTGTATGCTTAAAGCCTGAGACTGGCAGTTGATCCAGGTGGCCTGAACACCTGCCATAGGATTCTAATTGCTTAACGGCCGTATTATGATGTCACAATCGGCAATGTTAAGTCTATGGGGATTTTTAAAAAGTTTTTCTTTAATAGTTTAAAAAGTATAAAAGTTTCAAAGTTGAAAAGACATAGCAGCTTCGTCCGTTTGAATACCTACTGTAACTGGTGGGAAACTGGGAAACTTAATATCCTAATGTTGAAATAACTGGTGGGAAACTGGGAAACGTAATATCCTCACGTGGAAATAACTGGTGGGAAACTGGGAAATTTAATATCCTCATGTTGAAATAACTGGTGGGAAACTGGGAAACTTAATATTCTCATGTGGAAATAACTGGTAGGAAACTGCATATCCTCACGTGGAAATAACTGGTGGGAAACTGGGAAACTTAATATCCTCATGTTGAAATAACTGGTGGGAAACTGGGAAACTTAATATCCTCATGTGGAAATAACTGGTAGGAAACTGCATATACTCACGTGGAAATAACTGGTGGGAAACTGGGAAACTTAATGTCCTCATGTTGAAATAACTGGTGGGAAACTGGGAAACTTAATATCCTCATGTTGAAATAACTGGTAGGACACTGCATATCCTGACGTGGAAATAACTGGTGGGAAACTGGGAAACTTAATGTCCTCATGTTGAAATAACTGGTGGGAAACTGGGAAACTTAATATCCTCATATTGAAATAACTGGTGGGAAACTGGGAAACTGCATATTCTCACGTGGAAATAACTGGTGGGAAACTGGGAAACTTAATATCCTCATGTAGAAATAACTGGTGGGAAACTGCATATCCTCATGTGGAAATAACTGGTGGGAAACTGGGAAACTTAATATCCTCATGTGGAAATAACTGGTAGGAAACTGCATATCCTCTTTGGAAATAACTGGTGGGAAACTGGGAAACTTAATATCCTCATGTTGAAATAACTGGTGGGAAACTGGGAAACTGCATATCCTCACGTGGAAATAACTGGTGGGAAACTGCGAAACTTAATATCCTCATGTGGAAATAACTGGTAGGAAACTGCATATCCTCATGTGGAAATAACTGGTGGAAAACTGGGAAACTTAATATCCTCATGTGGAAATAACTGGTAGGAAACTGCATATCCTCATGTGGAAATAACTGGTGGGAAACTGGGAAACTTAATATCCTCATGTTGAAATAACTGGTGGGAAACAATATCCTCATGTTGAAATAACTGGTGGGAAACTGGGAAACTTAATATCCTCATGTGGAAATAACTGGTGGGAAACTGGGAAACGTAATATCCTCATGTGGAAATAACTGGTGGGAAACTTAATATCCTCATGTTGAAATAACTGGTGGAAAACTGGGAAACTTAATATCCTCATGTATAAATAACTGGTGGGAAACTGCATATCCTCATGTGGAAATAACTGGTGGGAAACTGCATATCCTCACGTGGAAATAACTGGTGGGAAACTGGGAAACTTAATGTCCTCATGTTGAAATAACTGGTGGGAAACTGGGAAACTTAATATCCTCATTTGGAAATAACTGGTAGGAAACTGCATATCCTCATGTGGAAATAACTGGTGGGAAACTGGGAAACTTAATATCCTCATTTGGAAATAACTGGTAGGAAACTGCATATCCTCATGTGGAAATAACTGGTGGGAAACTGCATATCCTCATGTGGAAATAACTGGTGGGAAACTGGGAAACTTAATATCCTCATGTTGAAATAACTGGTGGGAAACAATATCCTCATGTTGAAATAACTGATGAGAAACTGGGAAACTTAATATCCTCATGTGGAAATAACTGGTGGGAAACTGGGAGACGTAATATCCTCATGTGGAAATAACTGGTGGGAAACTTAATATCCTCATGTGGAAATAACTGGTGGGAAACTGCATATCCTCACGTGGAAATAACTGGTGGGAAACTGGGAAACTTAATGTCCTCATGTTGAAATAACTGGTGGGAAACTGGGAAACTTAATATCCTCATGTTGAAATAACTGGTGGGAAACTGGGAAACTGCATATTCTCACGTGGAAATAACTGGTGGAAAACTGTGAAACTTAATATCCTCATGTTGAAATTACTGGTAGGAAACTGCATATCCTCATGTGGAAAGAACTGGTGGGAAACTGGGAAACTGCATATCCTCATGTGGAAATAACTGGTGGGAAACTGGGAAACTTAATATCCTCATGTGGAAATAAGTGGTAGGAAACTGCATATCCTCGTATGGAAATAACTGGTGGGAAACTGGGAAACTGCATATCCTCATGTGGAAATAACTGGTGGGAAACTGGGAAAATGAATATCCTCACGTAGAAATAACTGGTGGGAAACTGGGAAACTTAATATCCTCATGTTGAAATAACTGGTGGGAAACTTAATATCCTGATGTTGAAATAACTGGTGGAAAACTGGGAAACTTAATATCCTCATGTGGAAATAACTGGTAGGAAACTGCATATCCTCATGTGGAAATAACTGGTGGGAAACTGGGAAACTTAATATCCTCATGTTGAAATAACTGGTGGGAAACAATATCCTCATGTTGAAATAACTGGTGGGATACTGGGAAACTTAATATCCTCATGTGGAAATAACTGGTGGGAAACTGGGAAACGTAATATCCTCATGTGGAAATAACTGGTGGGAAACTTAATATCCTCATGTTGAAATAACTGGTGGAAAACTGGGAAACTTAATATCCTCATGTATAAATAACTGGTGGGAAACTGCATATCCTCATGTGGAAATAACTGGTGGGAAACTGCATATCCTCACGTGGAAATAACTGGTGGGAAACTGGGAAACTTAATGTCCTCATGTTGAAATAACTGGTGGGAAACTGGGAAACTTAATATCCTCATGTTGAAATAACTGGTGGGAAACTGGGAAACTGCATATTCTCACGTGGAAATAACTGGTGGAAAACTGTGAAACTTAATATCCTCATGTTGAAATTACTGGTAGGAAACTGCATATCCTCATGTGGAAAGAACTGGTGGGAAACTGGGAAACTGCATATCCTCATGTGGAAATAACTGGTGGGAAACTGGGAAACTTAATATCCTCATGTGGAAATAAGTGGTAGGAAACTGCATATCCTCGTATGGAAATAACTGGTGGGAAACTGGGAAACTGCATATCCTCATGTGGAAATAACTGGTGGGAAACTGGGAAAATGAATATCCTCACGTAGAAATAACTGGTGGGAAACTGGGAAACTTAATATCCTCATGTTGAAATAACTGGTGGGAAACTTAATATCCTGATGTTGAAATAACTGGTGGAAAACTGGGAAACTTAATATCCTCATGTGGAAATAACTGGTAGGAAACTGCATATCCTCATGTGGAAATAACTGGTGGGAAACTGGGAAACTTAATATCCTCATGTTGAAATAACTGGTGGGAAACAATATCCTCATGTTGAAATAACTGGTGGGAAACTGGGAAACTTAATATCCTCATGTGGAAATAACTGGTGGGAAACTGGGAAACGTAATATCCTCATGTGGAAATAACTGGTGGGAAACTTAATATCCTCATGTTGAAATAACTGGTGGAAAACTGGGAAACTTAATATCCTCATGTATAAATAACTGGTGGGAAACTGCATATCCTCATGTGGAAATAACTGGTGGGAAACTGCATATCCTCACGTGGAAATAACTGGTGGGAAACTGGGAAACTTAATGTCCTCATGTTGAAATAACTGGTGGGAAACTGGGAAACTTAATATCCTCATATTGAAATAACTGGTGGGAAACTGGGAAACTGCATATTCTCACGTGGAAATAACTGGTGGGAAACTGGGAAACTTAATATCATCATGTTGAAATAACTGGTAGGAAACTGCATATCCTCATGTGGAAAGAACTGATGGGAAACTGGGAAACTGCATATCCTCATGTGGAAATAACTGGTAGGAAACTGCATATCCTCACGTGGAAATAACTGGTGGGAAACTGGGAAACTTAATATCCTCATGTTGAAATAACTGGTGGTAAACTGGGAAACTTAATATCCTCATGTAGAAATAACTGGTGGGAAACTGCATATCCTCATGTGGAAATAACTGGTGGGAAACTGCATATCCTCACGTGGAAATAACTGGTGGGAAACTGGGAAACTTAATGTCCTCATGTTGAAATAACTGGTGGGAAACTGGGAAACTTAATATCCTCATTTGGAAATAACTGGTAGGAAACTGCATATCCTCATGTGGAAATAACTGGTGGGAAACTGCATATCCTCATGTGGAAATAACTGGTGGGAAACTGGGAAACTTAATATCCTCATGTTGAAATAACTGGTGGGAAACAATATCCTCATGTTGAAATAACTGATGAGAAACTGGGAAACTTAATATCCTCATGTGGAAATAACTGGTGGGAAACTGGGAAACGTAATATCCTCATGTGGAAATAACTGGTGGGAAACTTAATATCCTCATGTTGAAATAACTGGTGGAAAACTGGGAAACTTAATATCCTCATGTATAAATAACTGGTGGGAAACTGCATATCCTCATGTGGAAATAACTGGTGGGAAACTGCATATCCTCACGTGGAAATAACTGGTGGGAAACTGGGAAACTTAATGTCCTCATGTTGAAATAACTGGTGGGAAACTGGGAAACTTAATATCCTCATGTTGAAATAACTGGTGGGAAACTGGGAAACTGCATATTCTCACGTGGAAATAACTGGTGGGAATCTGTGAAATTTAATATCCTCATGTTGAAATTACTGGTAGGAAACTGCATATCCTCATGTGGAAAGAACTGGTGGGAAACTGGGAAACTTCATATCCTCATGTGGAAATAAGTGGTGGGAAACTGGGAAACTTAATATCCTCATGTGGAAATAAGTGGTAGGAAACTGCATATCCTCGTATGGAAATAACTGGTGGGAAACTGGGAAACTGCATATCCTCATGTGGAAATAACTGGTAGGAAACTGCATATCCTCACGTGGAAATAACTGGTGGGAAACTGGGAAACTTAATATCCTCATGTGGAAATAACTGGTGGGAAACTGGGAAACTTAATATCCTCACGTGGAAATAACTGGTGGGAAACTGGGAAACTTAATATCCTCATGTGGAAATAATTGGTAGGAAACTGCATATCCTCACGTGTAAATAACTGGTAGGAAACTGGGAAACTTAATATGTTCATGTGGAAATAACTGGTGGGAAACTGGGAAACTTAATATCCTCATGTGGAAATAACTGGTAGGAAACTGCATATCCTCTTTGGAAATAACTGGTGGGAAACTGGGAAACTGCATATCCTCATGTGGAAATAACTGGTAGGAAACTGCATATCCTCACGTGGAAATAAATGGTGGGAAACTGGGAAACTTAATATCCTCTTGTGGAAATAACTGGTGGGAAACTGGGAAACTTAATATCCTCATGTGGAAATAACTGGCGGGAAACTGCATATCCTCACGTGGAAATAACTGGTAGGAAACTGCATATCCTCATGTGGAAATAACTGGTGGGAAACTGCATATCCTCATGTGGAAATAACTGGCGGGAAACTGCATATCCCCACATGGAAATAACTGGTGGGAAACTAGGAAACTTAATATTCTCATGTTGAAATAACTGGTGGGAAACTGGGAAACTTAATATCCTCATGTGGAAATAACTGGTAGGAAACTGCATATCCTCACGTGGAAATAACTGGTGGGAAATTAGGAAACTTAATATTCTCATGTTGAAATAACTGGTGGGAAACTGGGAAACTTAATATCCTCATGTGGAAATAACTGGTAGGAAACTGCATATCCTCAGTTGGAAATAACTGGTGGGAAACTGGGAAACTTAATATCCTCATGTTGAAATAACTGGTGGGAAACTGGGAAACTTAATATCCTCATGTGGAAATAACTGGTGGGAAACTGGGAAAATGAATATCCTCACGTAGAAATAACTGGTGGGAAACTGGGAAACTTAATATCCTCATGTTGAAATAACTGGTGGGAAACTTAATATCCTCATGTTGAAATAACTGGTGGAAAACTGGGAAACTTAATATCCTCATGTGGAAATAACTGGTAGGAAACTGCATATCCTCATGTGGAAATAACTGGTGGGAAACTGGGAAACTTAATATCCTCATGTTGAAATAACTGGTGGGAAACAATATCCTCATGTTGAAATAACTGGTGGGAAACTGGGAAACTTAATATCCTCATGTGGAAATAACTGGTGGGAAACTGGGAAACGTAATATCCTCATGTGGAAATAATTGGTGGGAAACTTAATATCCTCATGTTGAAATAACTGGTGGAAAACTGGGAAACTTAATATCCTCATGTATAAATAACTGGTGGGAAACTGCATATCCTCATGTGGAAATAACTGGTGGGAAACTGCATATCCTCACGTGGAAATAACTGGTGGGAAACTGGGAAACTTAATGTCCTCATGTTGAAATAACTGGTGGGAAACTGGGAAACTGCATATTCTCACGTGGAAATAACTGGTGGGAAACTGGGAAACTTAATATCATCATGTTGAAATAACTGGTAGGAAACTGCATATCCTCATGTGGAAAGAACTGATGGGAAACTGGGAAACTGCATATCCTCATGTGGAAATAACTGGTAGGAAACTGCATATCCTCACGTGGAAATAACTGGTGGGAAACTGGGAAACTTAATATCCTCATGTTGAAATAACTGGTGGTAAACTGGGAAACTTAATATCCTCATGTAGAAATAACTGGCGGGAAACTGCATATCCTCATGTGGAAATAACTGGTGGGAAACTGCATATCCTCACGTGGAAATAACTGGTGGGAAACTGGGAAACTTAATGTCCTCATGTTGAAATAACTGGTGGGAAACTGGGAAACTTAATATCCTCATTTGGAAATAACTGGTAGGAAACTGCATATCCTCATGTGGAAATAACTGGTGGGAAACTGCATATCCTCATGTGGAAATAACTGGTGGGAAACTGGGAAACTTAATATCCTCATGTTGAAATAACTGGTGGGAAACAATATCCTCATGTTGAAATAACTGATGGGAAACTGGGAAACTTAATATCCTCATGTGGAAATAACTGGTGGGAAACTGGGAAACGTAATATCCTCATGTGGAAATAACTGGTGGGAAACTTAATATCCTCATGTTGAAATAACTGGTGGAAAACTGGGAAACTTAATATCCTCATGTATAAATAACTGGTGGGAAACTGCATATCCTCATGTGGAAATAACTGGTGGGAAACTGCATATCCTCACGTGGAAATAACTGGTGGGAAACTGGGAAACTTAATGTCCTCATGTTGAAATAACTGGTGGGAAACTGGGAAACTTAATATCCTCATGTTGAAATAACTGGTGGGAAACTGGGAAACTGCATATTCTCACGTGGAAATAACTGGTGGAAAACTGTGAAACTTAATATCCTCATGTTGAAATTACTGGTAGGAAACTGCATATCCTCATGTGGAAAGAACTGGTGGGAAACTGGGAAACTGCATATCCTCATGTGGAAATAACTGGTGGGAAACTGGGAAACTTAATATCCTCATGTGGAAATAAGTGGTAGGAAACTGCATATCCTCGTATGGAAATAACTGGTGGGAAACTGGGAAACTGCATATCCTCATGTGGAAATAACTGGTAGGAAACTGCATATCCTCACGTGGAAATAACTGGTGGGAAACTGGGAAACTTAATATCCTCATGTGGAAATAACTGGTGGGAAACTGGGAAACTTAATATCCTCACGTGGAAATAACTGGTGGGAAACTGGGAAACTTAATATCCTCATGTGGAAATAATTGGTAGGAAACTGCATATCCTCACGTGTAAATAACTGGTAGGAAACTGGGAAACTTAATATGTTCATGTGGAAATAACTGGTGGGAAACTGGGAAACTTAATATCCTCATGTGGAAATAACTGGTAGGAAACTGCATATCCTCTTTGGAAATAACTGGTGGGAAACTGGGAAACTGCATATCCTCATGTGGAAATAACTGGTAGGAAACTGCATATCCTCACGTGGAAATAAATGGTGGGAAACTGGGAAACTTAATATCCTCTTGTGGAAATAACTGGTGGGAAACTGGGAAACTTAATATCCTCATGTGGAAATAACTGGCGGGAAACTGCATATCCTCACGTGGAAATAACTGGTAGGAAACTGCATATCCTCATGTGGAAATAACTGGTGGGAAACTGCATATCCTCATGTGGAAATAACTGGCGGGAAACTGCATATCCTCACATGGAAATAACTGGTGGGAAACTAGGAAACTTAATATTCTCATGTTGAAATAACTGGTGGGAAACTGGGAAACTTAATATCCTCATGTGGAAATAACTGGTAGGAAACTGCATATCCTCACGTGGAAATAACTGGTGGGAAATTAGGAAACTTAATATTCTCATGTTGAAATAACTGGTGGGAAACTGGGAAACTTAATATCCTCATGTGGAAATAACTGGTAGGAAACTGCATATCCTCAGTTGGAAATAACTGGTGGGAAACTGGGAAACTTAATATCCTCATGTTGAAATAACTGGTGGGAAACTGGGAAACTTAATATCCTCATGTGGAAATAACTGGTGGGAAACTGGGAAAATGAATATCCTCACGTAGAAATAACTGGTGGGAAACTGGGAAACTTAATATCCTCATGTTGAAATAACTGGTGGGAAACTTAATATCCTCATGTTGAAATAACTGGTGGAAAACTGGGAAACTTAATATCCTCATGTGGAAATAACTGGTAGGAAACTGCATATCCTCATGTGGAAATAACTGGTGGGAAACTGGGAAACTTAATATCCTCATGTGGAAATAACTAGTGGGAAACTGGGAAACGTAATATCCTCATGTGGAAATAACTGGTGGGAAACTTAATATCCTCATGTTGAAATAACTGGTGGAAAACTGGGAAACTTAATATCCTCATGTATAAATAACTGGTGGGAAACTGCATATCCTCATGTGGAAATAACTGGTGGGAAACTGCATATCCTCACGTGGAAATAACTGGTGGGAAACTGGGAAACTTAATGTCCTCATGTTGAAATAACTGGTGGGAAACTGGGAAACTTAATATCCTCATGTTGAAATAACTGGTGGGAAACTGGGAAACTGCATATTCTCACGTGGAAATAACTGGTGGGAAACTGGGAAACTTAATATCATCATGTTGAAATAACTGGTAGGAAACTGCATATCCTCATGTGGAAAGAACTGATGGGAAACTGGGAAACTGCATATCCTCATGTGGAAATAACTGGTAGGAAACTGCATATCCTCACGTGGAAATAACTGGTGGGAAACTGGGAAACTTAATATCCTCATGTTGAAATAACTGGTGGTAAACTGGGAAACTTAATATCCTCATGTAGAAATAACTGGTGGGAAACTGCATATCCTCATGTGGAAATAACTGGTGGGAAACTGCATATCCTCACGTGGAAATAACTGGTGGGAAACTGGGAAACTTAATGTCCTCATGTTGAAATAACTGGTGGGAAACTGGGAAACTTAATATCCTCATTTGGAAATAACTGGTGGGAAACTGGGAAACTTAATATCCTCATGTGGAAATAACTGGTGGGAAACTGCATATCCTCATGTGGAAATAACTGGTGGGAAACTGGGAAACTTAATATCCTCATGTTGAAATAACTGGTGGGAAACAATATCCTCATGTTGAAATAACTGATGGGAAACTGGGAAACTTAATATCCTCATGTGGAAATAACTGGTGGGAAACTGGGAAACGTAATATCCTCATGTGGAAATAACTGGTGGGAAACTTAATATCCTCATGTTGAAATAACTGGTGGAAAACTGGGAAACTTAATATCCTCATGTATAAATAACTGGTGGGAAACTGCATATCCTCATGTGGAAATAACTGGTGGGAAACTGCATATCCTCACGTGGAAATAACTGGTGGGAAACTGGGAAACTTAATGTCCTCATGTTGAAATAACTGGTGGGAAACTGGGAAACTTAATATCCTCATGTTGAAATAACTGGTGGGAAACTGGGAAACTGCATATTCTCACGTGGAAATAACTGGTGGGAATCTGTGAAATTTAATATCCTCATGTTAAAATTACTGGTAGGAAACTGCATATCCTCATGTGGAAAGAACTGGTGGGAAACTGGGAAACTTCATATCCTCATGTGGAAATAACTGGTGGGAAACTGGGAAACTTAATATCCTCATGTGGAAATAAGTGGTAGGAAACTGCATATCCTCGTATGGAAATAACTGGTGGGAAACTGGGAAACTGCATATCCTCATGTGGAAATAACTGGTAGGAAACTGCATATCCTCACGTGGAAATAACTGGTGGGAAACTGGGAAACTTAATATCCTCATGTGGAAATAACTGGTGGGAAACTGGGAAACTTAATATCCTCACGTGGAAATAACTGGTGGGAAACTGGGAAACTTAATATCCTCATGTGGAAATAATTGGTAGGAAACTGCATATCCTCACGTGTAAATAACTGGTAGGAAACTGGGAAACTTAATATGTTCATGTGGAAATAACTGGTGGGAAACTGGGAAACTTAATATCCTCATGTGGAAATAACTGGTAGGAAACTGCATATCCTCTTTGGAAATAACTGGTGGGAAACTGGGAAACTGCATATCCTCATGTGGAAATAACTGGTAGGAAACTGCATATCCTCACGTGGAAATAAATGGTGGGAAACTGGGAAACTTAATATCCTCTTGTGGAAATAACTGGTGGGAAACTGGGAAACTTAATATCCTCATGTGGAAATAACTGGCGGGAAACTGCATATCCTCACGTGGAAATAACTGGTGGGAAACTGCATATCCTCATGTGGAAATAACTGGCGGGAAACTGCATATCCTCACATGGAAATAACTGGTGGGAAACTAGGAAACTTAATATTCTCATGTTGAAATAACTGGTGGGAAACTGGGAAACTTAATATCCTCATGTGGAAATAACTGGTAGGAAACTGCATATCCTCACGTGGAAATAACTGGTGGGAAATTAGGAAACTTAATATTCTCATGTTGAAATAACTGGTGGGAAACTGGGAAACTTAATATCCTCATGTGGAAATAACTGGTAGGAAACTGCATATCCTCAGTTGGAAATAACTGGTGGGAAACTGGGAAACTTAATATCCTCATGTTGAAATAACTGGTGGGAAACTGGGAAACTTAATATCCTCATGTGGAAATAACTGGTGGGAAACTGGGAAAATGAATATCCTCACGTAGAAATAACTGGTGGGAAACTGGGAAACTTAATATCCTCATGTTGAAATAACTGGTGGGAAACTTAATATCCTCATGTTGAAATAACTGGTGGAAAACTGGGAAACTTAATATCCTCATGTGGAAATAACTGGTAGGAAACTGCATATCCTCATGTGGAAATAACTGGTGGGAAACTGGGAAACTTAATATCCTCATGTTGAAATAACTGGTGGGAAACAATATCCTCATGTTGAAATAACTGGTGGGAAACTGGGAAACTTAATATCCTCATGTGGAAATAACTGGTGGGAAACTGGGAAACGTAATATCCTCATGTGGAAATAACTGGTGGGAAACTTAATATCCTCATGTTGAAATAACTGGTGGAAAACTGGGAAACTTAATATCCTCATGTATAAATAACTGGTGGGAAACTGCATATCCTCATGTGGAAATAACTGGTGGGAAACTGCATATCCTCACGTGGAAATAACTGGTGGGAAACTGGGAAACTTAATGTCCTCATGTTGAAATAACTGGTGGGAAACTGGGAAACTTAATATCCTCATGTTGAAATAACTGGTGGGAAACTGGGAAACTGCATATTCTCACGTGGAAATAACTGGTGGGAAACTGGGAAACTTAATATCATCATGTTGAAATAACTGGTAGGAAACTGCATATCCTCATGTGGAAAGACCTGATGGGAAACTGGGAAACTGCATATCCTCATGTGGAAATAACTGGTAGGAAACTGCATATCCTCACGTGGAAATAACTGGTGGGAAACTGGGAAACTTAATATCCTCATGTTGAAATAACTGGTGGTAAACTGGGAAACTTAATATCCTCATGTAGAAATAACTGGTGGGAAACTGCATATCCTCATGTGGAAATAACTGGTGGGAAACTGCATATCCTCACGTGGAAATAACTGGTGGGAAACTGGGAAACTTAATATCCTCATGTTGAAATAACTGGTGGTAAACTGGGAAACTTAATATCCTCATGTAGAAATAACTGGTGGGAAACTGCATATCCTCATGTGGAAATAACTGGTGGGAAACTGCATATCCTCACGTGGAAATAACTGGTGGGAAACTGGGAAACTTAATGTCCTCATGTTGAAATAACTGGTGGGAAACTGGGAAACTTAATATCCTCATTTGGAAATAACTGGTAGGAAACTGCATATCCTCATGTGGAAATAACTGGTGGGAAACTGCATATCCTCATGTGGAAATAACTGGTGGGAAACTGGGAAACTTAATATCCTCATGTTGAAATAACTGGTGGGAAACAATATCCTCATGTTGAAATAACTGATGAGAAACTGGGAAACTTAATATCCTCATGTGGAAATAACTGGTAGGAAACTGCATATCCTCTTTGGAAATAACTGGTGGGAAACTGGGAAACTGCATATCCTCATGTGGAAATAACTGGTAGGAAACTGCATATCCTCACGTGGAAATAAATGGTGGGAAACTGGGAAACTTAATATCCTCTTGTGGAAATAACTGGTGGGAAACTGGGAAACTTAATATCCTCATGTGGAAATAACTGGCGGGAAACTGCATATCCTCACGTGGAAATAACTGGTAGGAAACTGCATATCCTCATGTGGAAATAACTGGTGGGAAACTGCATATCCTCATGTGGAAATAACTGGCGGGAAACTGCATATCCTCACATGGAAATAACTGGTGGGAAACTAGGAAACTTAATATTCTCATGTTGAAATAACTGGTGGGAAACTGGGAAACTTAATATCCTCATGTGGAAATAACTGGTAGGAAACTGCATATCCTCACGTGGAAATAACTGGTGGGAAATTAGGAAACTTAATATTCTCATGTTGAAATAACTGGTGGGAAACTGGGAAACTTAATATCCTCATGTGGAAATAACTGGTGGGAAACTGGGAAACTGCATATTCTCACGTGGAAATAACTGGTGGGAAACTGGGAAACTTAATATCATCATGTTGAAATAACTGGTAGGAAACTGCATATCCTCATGTGGAAAGAACTGATGGGAAACTGGGAAACTGCATATCCTCATGTGGAAATAACTGGTAGGAAACTGCATATCCTCACGTGGAAATAACTGGTGGGAAACTGGGAAACTTAATATCCTCATGTTGAAATAACTGGTGGTAAACTGGGAAACTTAATATCCTCATGTAGAAATAACTGGTGGGAAACTGCATATCCTCATGTGGAAATAACTGGTGGGAAACTGCATATCCTCACGTGGAAATAACTGGTGGGAAACTGGGAAACTTAATGTCCTCATGTTGAAATAACTGGTGGGAAACTGGGAAACTTAATATCCTCATTTGGAAATAACTGGTAGGAAACTGCATATCCTCATGTGGAAATAACTGGTGGGAAACTGGGAAACTTAATATCATCATGTTGAAATAACTGGTAGGAAACTGCATATCCTCATGTGGAAAGAACTGATGGGAAACTGGGAAACTGCATATCCTCATGTGGAAATAACTGGTAGGAAACTGCATATCCTCACGTGGAAATAACTGGTGGGAAACTGGGAAACTTAATATCCTCATGTTGAAATAACTGGTGGTAAACTGGGAAACTTAATATCCTCATGTAGAAATAACTGGTGGGAAACTGCATATCCTCATGTGGAAATAACTGGTGGGAAACTGCATATCCTCACGTGGAAATAACTGGTGGGAAACTGGGAAACTTAATGTCCTCATGTTGAAATAACTGGTGGGAAACTGGGAAACTTAATATCCTCATTTGGAAATAACTGGTAGGAAACTGCATATCCTCATGTGGAAATAACTGGTGGGAAACTGCATATCCTCATGTGGAAATAACTTGTGGGAAACTGGGAAACTTAATATCCTCATGTTGAAATAACTGGTGGGAAACAATATCCTCATGTTGAAATAACTGATGAGAAACTGGGAAACTTAATATCCTCATGTGGAAATAACTGGTGGGAAACTGGGAAACGTAATATCCTCATGTGGAAATAACTGGTGGGAAACTTAATATCCTCATGTGGAAATAACTGGTGGGAAACTGCATATCCTCACGTGGAAATAACTGGTGGGAAACTGGGAAACTTAATGTCCTCATGTTGAAATAACTGGTGGGAAACTGGGAAACTTAATATCCTCATGTTGAAATAACTGGTGGGAAACTGGGAAACTGCATATTCTCACGTGGAAATAACTGGTGGAAAACTGTGAAACTTAATATCCTCATGTTGAAATTACTGGTAGGAAACTGCATATCCTCATGTGGAAAGAACTGGTGGGAAACTGGGAAACTGCATATCCTCATGTGGAAATAACTGGTGGGAAACTGGGAAACTTAATATCCTCATGTGGAAATAAGTGGTAGGAAACTGCATATCCTCGTATGGAAATAACTGGTGGGAAACTGGGAAACTGCATATCCTCATGTGGAAATAACTGGTAGGAAACTGCATATCCTCACGTGGAAATAACTGGTGGGAAACTGGGAAACTTAATATCCTCATGTGGAAATAACTGGTGGGAAACTGGGAAACTTAATATCCTCACGTGGAAATAACTGGTGGGAAACTGGGAAACTTAATATCCTCATGTGGAAATAATTGGTAGGAAACTGCATATCCTCACGTGTAAATAACTGGTAGGAAACTGGGAAACTTAATATGTTCATGTGGAAATAACTGGTGGGAAACTGGGAAACTTAATATCCTCATGTGGAAATAACTGGTAGGAAACTGCATATCCTCTTTGGAAATAACTGGTGGGAAACTGGGAAACTGCATATCCTCATGTGGAAATAACTGGTAGGAAACTGCATATCCTCACGTGGAAATAAATGGTGGGAAACTGGGAAACTTAATATCCTCTTGTGGAAATAACTGGTGGGAAACTGGGAAACTTAATATCCTCATGTGGAAATAACTGGCGGGAAACTGCATATCCTCACGTGGAAATAACTGGTAGGAAACTGCATATCCTCATGTGGAAATAACTGGTGGGAAACTGCATATCCTCATGTGGAAATAACTGGCGGGAAACTGCATATCCTCACATGGAAATAACTGGTGGGAAACTAGGAAACTTAATATTCTCATGTTGAAATAACTGGTGGGAAACTGGGAAACTTAATATCCTCATGTGGAAATAACTGGTAGGAAACTGCATATCCTCACGTGGAAATAACTGGTGGGAAATTAGGAAACTTAATATTCTCATGTTGAAATAACTGGTGGGAAACTGGGAAACTTAATATCCTCATGTGGAAATAACTGGTAGGAAACTGCATATCCTCAGTTGGAAATAACTGGTGGGAAACTGGGAAACTTAATATCCTCATGTTGAAATAACTGGTGGGAAACTGGGAAACTTAATATCCTCATGTGGAAATAACTGGTGGGAAACTGGGAAAATGAATATCCTCACGTAGAAATAACTGGTGGGAAACTGGGAAACTTAATATCCTCATGTTGAAATAACTGGTGGGAAACTTAATATCCTCATTTGGAAATAACTGGTAGGAAACTGCATATCCTCATGTGGAAATAACTGGTGGGAAACTGGGAAACTTAATATCCTCATTTGGAAATAACTGGTAGGAAACTGCATATCCTCATGTGGAAATAACTGGTGGGAAACTGCATATCCTCATGTGGAAATAACTGGTGGGAAACTGGGAAACTTAATATCCTCATGTTGAAATAACTGGTGGGAAACAATATCCTCATGTTGAAATAACTGATGAGAAACTGGGAAACTTAATATCCTCATGTGGAAATAACTGGTGGGAAACTGGGAAACGTAATATCCTCATGTGGAAATAACTGGTGGGAAACTTAATATCCTCATGTGGAAATAACTGGTGGGAAACTGCATATCCTCACGTGGAAATAACTGGTGGGAAACTGGGAAACTTAATGTCCTCATGTTGAAATAACTGGTGGGAAACTGGGAAACTTAATATCCTCATGTTGAAATAACTGGTGGGAAACTGGGAAACTGCATATTCTCACGTGGAAATAACTGGTGGAAAACTGTGAAACTTAATATCCTCATGTTGAAATTACTGGTAGGAAACTGCATATCCTCATGTGGAAAGAACTGGTGGGAAACTGGGAAACTGCATATCCTCATGTGGAAATAACTGGTGGGAAACTGGGAAACTTAATATCCTCATGTGGAAATAAGTGGTAGGAAACTGCATATCCTCGTATGGAAATAACTGGTGGGAAACTGGGAAACTGCATATCCTCATGTGGAAATAACTGGTAGGAAACTGCATATCCTCACGTGGAAATAACTGGTGGGAAACTGGGAAACTTAATATCCTCATGTGGAAATAACTGGTGGGAAACTGGGAAACTTAATATCCTCACGTGGAAATAACTGGTGGGAAACTGGGAAACTTAATATCCTCATGTGGAAATAATTGGTAGGAAACTGCATATCCTCACGTGTAAATAACTGGTAGGAAACTGGGAAACTTAATATGTTCATGTGGAAATAACTGGTGGGAAACTGGGAAACTTAATATCCTCATGTGGAAATAACTGGTAGGAAACTGCATATCCTCTTTGGAAATAACTGGTGGGAAACTGGGAAACTGCATATCCTCATGTGGAAATAACTGGTAGGAAACTGCATATCCTCACGTGGAAATAACTGGTGGGAAATTAGGAAACTTAATATTCTCATGTTGAAATAACTGGTGGGAAACTGGGAAACTTAATATCCTCATGTGGAAATAACTGGTAGGAAACTGCATATCCTCAGTTGGAAATAACTGGTGGGAAACTGGGAAACTTAATATCCTCATGTTGAAATAACTGGTGGGAAACTGGGAAACTTAATATCCTCATGTGGAAATAACTGGTGGGAAACTGGGAAAATGAATATCCTCACGTAGAAATAACTGGTGGGAAACTGGGAAACTTAATATCCTCATGTTGAAATAACTGGTGGGAAACTTAATATCCTCATGTTGAAATAACTGGTGGAAAACTGGGAAACTTAATATCCTCATGTGGAAATAACTGGTAGGAAACTGCATATCCTCATGTGGAAATAACTGGTGGGAAACTGGGAAACTTAATATCCTCACGTGGAAATAACTGGTGGGAAACTGGGAAACTTAATATCCTCATGTGGAAATAATTGGTAGGAAACTGCATATCCTCACGTGTAAATAACTGGTAGGAAACTGGGAAACTTAATATATTCATGTGGAAATAACTGGTGGGAAACTGGGAAACTTAATATCCTCATGTGGAAATAACTGGTAGGAAACTGCATATCCTCTTTGGAAATAACTGGTGGGAAACTGGGAAACTGCATATCCTCATGTGGAAATAACTGGTAGGAAACTGCATATCCTCACGTGGAAATAAATGGTGGGAAACTGGGAAACTTAATATCCTCTTGTGGAAATAACTGGTGGGAAACTGGGAAACTTAATATCCTCATGTGGAAATAACTGGCGGGAAACTGCATATCCTCACGTGGAAATAACTGGTAGGAAACTGCATATCCTCATGTGGAAATAACTGGTGGGAAACTGCATATCCTCATGTGGAAATAACTGGCGGGAAACTGCATATCCTCACATGGAAATAACTGGTGGGAAACTAGGAAACTTAATATTCTCATGTTGAAATAACTGGTGGGAAACTGGGAAACTTAATATCCTCATGTGGAAATAACTGGTAGGAAACTGCATATCCTCACGTGGAAATAACTGGTGGGAAATTAGGAAACTTAATATTCTCATTTTGAAATAACTGGTGGGAAACTGGGAAACTTAATATCCTCATGTGGAAATAACTGGTAGGAAACTGCATATCCTCAGTTGGAAATAACTGGTGGGAAACTGGGAAACTTAATATCCTCATGTTGAAATAACTGGTGGGAAACTGGGAAACTTAATATCCTCATGTGGAAATAACTGGTGGGAAACTGGGAAAATGAATATCCTCACGTAGAAATAACTGGTGGGAAACTGGGAAACTTAATATCCTCATGTTGAAATAACTGGTGGGAAACTTAATATCCTCATGTTGAAATAACTGGTGGAAAACTGGGAAACTTAATATCCTCATGTGGAAATAACTGGTAGGAAACTGCATATCCTCATGTGGAAATAACTGGTGGGAAACTGGGAAACTTAATATCCTCATGTTGAAATAACTGGTGGGAAACAATATCCTCATGTTGAAATAACTGGTGGGAAACTGGGAAACTTAATATCCTCATGTGGAAATAACTGGTGGGAAACTGGGAAACGTAATATCCTCATGTGGAAATAACTGGTGGGAAACTTAATATCCTCATGTTGAAATAACTGGTGGAAAACTGGGAAACTTAATATCCTCATGTATAAATAACTGGTGGGAAACTGCATATCCTCATGTGGAAATAACTGGTGGGAAACTGCATATCCTCACGTGGAAATAACTGGTGGGAAACTGGGAAACTTAATGTCCTCATGTTGAAATAACTGGTGGGAAACTGGGAAACTTAATATCCTCATTTGGAAATAACTGGTAGGAAACTGCATATCCTCATGTGGAAATAACTGGTGGGAAACTGGGAAACTTAATATCCTCATTTGGAAATAACTGGTAGGAAACTGCATATCCTCATGTGGAAATAACTGGTGGGAAACTGCATATCCTCATGTGGAAATAACTGGTGGGAAACTGGGAAACTTAATATCCTCATGTTGAAATAACTGGTGGGAAACAATATCCTCATGTTGAAATAACTGATGAGAAACTGGGAAACTTAATATCCTCATGTGGAAATAACTGGTGGGAAACTGGGAAACGTAATATCCTCATGTGGAAATAACTGGTGGGAAACTTAATATCCTCATGTGGAAATAACTGGTGGGAAACTGCATATCCTCACGTGGAAATAACTGGTGGGAAACTGGGAAACTTAATGTCCTCATGTTGAAATAACTGGTGGGAAACTGGGAAACTTAATATCCTCATGTTGAAATAACTGGTGGGAAACTGGGAAACTGCATATTCTCACGTGGAAATAACTGGTGGAAAACTGTGAAACTTAATATCCTCATGTTGAAATTACTGGTAGGAAACTGCATATCCTCATGTGGAAAGAACTGGTGGGAAACTGGGAAACTGCATATCCTCATGTGGAAATAACTGGTGGGAAACTGGGAAACTTAATATCCTCATGTGGAAATAAGTGGTAGGAAACTGCATATCCTCGTATGGAAATAACTGGTGGGAAACTGGGAAACTGCATATCCTCATGTGGAAATAACTGGTAGGAAACTGCATATCCTCATGTGGAAATAACTGGTGGGAAACTGGGAAACTTAATATCCTCACGTGGAAATAACTGGTGGGAAACTGGGAAACTTAATATCCTCATGTGGAAATAATTGGTAGGAAACTGCATATCCTCACGTGTAAATAACTGGTAGGAAACTGGGAAACTTAATATGTTCATGTGGAAATAACTGGTGGGAAACTGGGAAACTTAATATCCTCATGTGGAAATAACTGGTAGGAAACTGCATATCCTCTTTGGAAATAACTGGTGGGAAACTGGGAAACTGCATATCCTCATGTGGAAATAACTGGTAGGAAACTGCATATCCTCACGTGGAAATAAATGGTGGGAAACTGGAAAACTTAATATCCTCTTGTGGAAATAACTGGTGGGAAACTGGGAAACTTAATATCCTCATGTGGAAATAACTGGCGGGAAACTGCATATCCTCACGTGGAAATAACTGGTAGGAAACTGCATATCCTCATGTGGAAATAACTGGCGGGAAACTGCATATCCTCACATGGAAATAACTGGTGGGAAACTAGGAAACTTAATATTCTCATGTTGAAATAACTGGTGGGAAACTGGGAAACTTAATATCCTCATGTGGAAATAACTGGTAGGAAACTGCATATCCTCACGTGGAAATAACTAGTGGGAAATTAGGAAACTTAATATTCTCATGTTGAAATAACTGGTGGGAAACTGGGAAACTTAATATCCTCATGTGGAAATAACTGGTAGGAAACTGCATATCCTCAGTTGGAAATAACTGGTGGGAAACTGGGAAACTTAATATCCTCATGTTGAAATAACTGGTGGGAAACTGGGAAACTTAATATCCTCATGTGGAAATAACTGGTGGGAAACTGGGAAAATGAATATCCTCACGTAGAAATAACTGGTGGGAAACTGGGAAACTTAATATCCTCATGTTGAAATAACTGGTGGGAAACTTAATATCCTCATGTTGAAATAACTGGTGGAAAACTGGGAAACTTAATATCCTCATGTGGAAATAACTGGTAGGAAACTGCATATCCTCATGTGGAAATAACTGGTGGGAAACTGGGAAACTTAATATCCTCATGTTGAAATAACTGGTGGGAAACAATATCCTCATGTTGAAATAACTGGTGGGAAACTGGGAAACTTAATATCCTCATGTGGAAATAACTGGTGGGAAACTGGGAAACGTAATATCCTCATGTGGAAATAACTGGTGGGAAACTTAATATCCTCATGTTGAAATAACTGGTGGAAAACTGGGAAACTTAATATCCTCATGTATAAATAACTGGTGGGAAACTGCATATCCTCACGTGGAAATAACTGGTGGGAAATTAGGAAACTTAATATTCTCATGTTGAAATAACTGGTGGGAAACTGGGAAACTTAATATCCTCATGTGGAAATAACTGGTAGGAAACTGCATATCCTCAGTTGGAAATAACTGGTGGGAAACTGGGAAACTTAATATCCTCATGTTGAAATATCTGGTGGGAAACTGGGAAACTTAATATCCTCATGTGGAAATAACTGGTGGGAAACTGGGAAAATGAATATCCTCACGTAGAAATAACTGGTGGGAAACTGGGAAACTTAATATCCTCATGTTGAAATAACTGGTGGGAAACTTAATATCCTCATGTTGAAATAACTGGTGGAAAACTGGGAAACTTAATATCCTCATGTGGAAATAACTGGTAGGAAACTGCATATCCTCATGTGGAAATAACTGGTGGGAAACTGGGAAACTTAATATCCTCATGTTGAAATAACTGGTGGGAAACAATATCCTCATGTTGAAATAACTGGTGGGAAACTGGGAAACTTAATATCCTCATGTGGAAATAACTGGTGGGAAACTGGGAAACGTAATATCCTCATGTGGAAATAACTGGTGGGAAACTTAATATCCTCATGTTGAAATAACTGGTGGAAAACTGGGAAACTTAATATCCTCATGTATAAATAACTGGTGGGAAACTGCATATCCTCATGTGGAAATAACTGGTGGGAAACTGCATATCCTCACGTGGAAATAACTGGTGGGAAACTGGGAAACTTAATGTCCTCATGTTGAAATAACTGGTGGGAAACTGGGAAACTTAATATCCTCATGTTGAAATAACTGGTGGGAAACTGGGAAACTTAATATCCTCATTTGGAAATAACTGGTAGGAAACTGCATATCCTCATGTGGAAATAACTGGTGGGAAACTGCATATCCTCATGTGGAAATAACTGGTGGGAAACTGGGAAACTTAATATCCTCATGTTGAAATAACTGGTGGGAAACAATATCCTCATGTTGAAATAACTGATGAGAAACTGGGAAACTTAATATCCTCATGTGGAAATAACTGGTGGGAAACTGGGAAACGTAATATCCTCATGTGGAAATAACTGGTGGGAAACTTAATATCCTCATGTGGAAATAACTGGTGGGAAACTGCATATCCTCACGTGGAAATAACTGGTGGGAAACTGGGAAACTTAATGTCCTCATGTTGAAATAACTGGTGGGAAACTGGGAAACTTAATATCCTCATGTTGAAATAACTGGTGGGAAACTGGGAAACTTAATATCCTCATTTGGAAATAACTGGTAGGAAACTGCATATCCTCATGTGGAAATAACTGGTGGGAAACTGCATATCCTCATGTGGAAATAACTGGTGGGAAACTGGGAAACTTAATATCCTCATGTTGAAATAACTGGTGGGAAACAATATCCTCATGTTGAAATAACTGATGAGAAACTGGGAAACTTAATATCCTCATGTGGAAATAACTGGTGGGAAACTGGGAAACGTAATATCCACATGTGGAAATAACTGGTGGGAAACTTAATATCCTCATGTGGAAATAACTGGTGGGAAACTGCATATCCTCACGTGGAAATAACTGGTGGGAAACTGGGAAACTTAATGTCCTCATGTTGAAATAACTGGTGGGAAACTGGGAAACTTAATATCCTCATGTTGAAATAACTGGTGGGAAACTGGGAAACTGCATATTCTCACGTGGAAATAACTGGTGGAAAACTGTGAAACTTAATATCCTCATGTTGAAATTACTGGTAGGACACTGCATATCCTCATGTGGAAAGAACTGGTGGGAAACTGGGAAACTGCATATCCTCATGTGGAAATAACTGGTGGGAAACTGGGAAACTTAATATCCTCATGTGGAAATAAGTGGTAGGAAACTGCATATCCTCGTATGGAATTAACTGGTGGGAAACTGGGAAACTGCATATCCTCATGTGGAAATAACTGGTAGGAAACTGCATATCCTCACGTGGAAATAACTGGTGGGAAACTGGGAAACTTAATATCCTCATGTGGAAATAACTGGTGGGAAACTGGGAAACTTAATATCCTCACGTGGAAATAACTGGTGGGAAACTGGGAAACTTAATATCCTCATGTGGAAATAATTGGTAGGAAACTGCATATCCTCACGTGTAAATAACTGGTAGGAAACTGGGAAACTTAATATGTTCATGTGGAAATAACTGGTGGGAAACTGGGAAACTTAATATCCTCATGTGGAAATAACTGGTAGGAAACTGCATATCCTCTTTGGAAATAACTGGTGGGAAACTGGGAAACTGCATATCCTCATGTGGAAATAACTGGTAGGAAACTGCATATCCTCACGTGGAAATAAATGGTGGGAAACTGGGAAACTTAATATCCTCTTGTGGAAATAACTGGTGGGAAACTGGGAAACTTAATATCCTCATGTGGAAATAACTGGCGGGAAACTGCATATCCTCACGTGGAAATAACTGGTAGGAAACTGCATATCCTCATGTGGAAATAACTGGTGGGAAACATCATATCCTCATGTGGAAATAACTGGCGGGAAACTGCATATCCTCACATGGAAATAACTGGTGGGAAACTAGGAAACTTAATATTCTCATGTTGAAATAACTGGTGGGAAACTGGGAAACTTAATATCCTCATGTGGAAATAACTGGTAGGAAACTGCATATCCTCACGTGGAAATAACTGGTGGGAAATTAGGAAACTTAATATTCTCATGTTGAAATAACTGGTGGGAAACTGGGAAACTTAATATCCTCATGTGGAAATAACTGGTAGGAAACTGCATATCCTCAGTTGGAAATAACTGGTGGGAAACTGGGAAACTTAATATCCTCATGTTGAAATAACTGGTGGGAAACTGGGACACTTAATATCCTCATGTGGAAATAACTGGTGGGAAACTGGGAAAATGAATATCCTCACGTAGAAATAACTGGTGGGAAACTGGGAAACTTAATATCCTCATGTTGAAATAACTGGTGGGAAACTTAATATCCTCATGTTGAAATAACTGGTGGAAAACTGGGAAACTTAATATCCTCATGTGGAAATAACTGGTAGGAAACTGCATATCCTCATGTGGAAATAACTGGTGGGAAACTGGGAAACTTAATATCCTCATGTTGAAATAACTGGTGGGAAACAATATCCTCATGTTGAAATAACTGGTGGGAAACTGGGAAACTTAATATCCTCATGTGGAAATAACTGGTGGGAAACTGGGAAACGTAATATCCTCATGTGGAAATAACTGGTGGGAAACTTAATATCCTCATGTTGAAATAACTGGTGGAAAACTGGGAAACTTAATATCCTCATGTATAAATAACTGGTGGGAAACTGCATATCCTCATGTGGAAATAACTGGTGGGAAACTGCATATCCTCACGTGGAAATAACTGGTGGGAAACTGGGAAACTTAATGTCCTCATGTTGAAATAACTGGTGGGAAACTGGGAAACTTAATATCCTCATATTGAAATAACTGGTGGGAAACTGGGAAACTGCATATTCTCACGTGGAAATAACTGGTGGGAAACTGGGAAACTTAATATCATCATGTTGAAATAACTGGTAGGAAACTGCATATCCTCATGTGGAAAGAACTGATGGGAAACTGGGAAACTGCATATCCTCATGTGGAAATAACTGGTAGGAAACTGCATATCCTCACGTGGAAATAACTGGTGGGAAACTGGGAAACTTAATATCCTCATGTTGAAATAACTGGTGGTAAACTGGGAAACTTAATATCCTCATGTAGAAATAACTGGTGGGAAACTGCATATCCTCATGTGGAAATAACTGGTGGGAAACTGCATATCCTCACGTGGAAATAACTGGTGGGAAACTGGGAAACTTAATGTCCTCATGTTGAAATAACTGGTGGGAAACTGGGAAACTTAATATCCTCATTTGGAAATAACTGGTAGGAAACTGCATATCCTCATGTGGAAATAACTGGTGGGAAACTGCATATCCTCATGTGGAAATAACTGGTGGGAAACTGGGAAACTTAATATCCTCATGTTGAAATAACTGGTGGGAAACAATATCCTCATGTTGAAATAACTGATGAGAAACTGGGAAACTTAATATCCTCATGTGGAAATAACTGGTGGGAAACTGGGAAACGTAATATCCTCATGTGGAAATAACTGGTGGGAAACTTAATATCCTCATGTGGAAATAACTGGTGGGAAACTGCATATCCTCACGTGGAAATAACTGGTGGGAAACTGGGAAACTTAATGTCCTCATGTTGAAATAACTGGTGGGAAACTGGGAAACTTAATATCCTCATGTTGAAATAACTGGTGGGAAACTGGGAAACTGCATATTCTCACGTGGAAATAACTGGTGGAAAACTGTGAAACTTAATATCCTCATGTTGAAATTACTGGTAGGAAACTGCATATCCTCATGTGGAAAGAACTGGTGGGAAACTGGGAAACTGCATATCCTCATGTGGAAATAACTGGTGGGAAACTGGGAAACTTAATATCCTCATGTGGAAATAAGTGGTAGGAAACTGCATATCCTCGTATGGAAATAACTGGTGGGAAACTGGGAAACTGCATATCCTCATGTGGAAATAACTGGTAGGAAACTGCATATCCTCACGTGGAAATAACTGGTGGGAAACTGGGAAACTTAATATCCTCATGTGGAAATAACTGGTGGGAAACTGGGAAACTTAATATCCTCACGTGGAAATAACTGGTGGGAAACTGGGAAACTTAATATCCTCATGTGGAAATAATTGGTAGGAAACTGCATATCCTCACGTGTAAATAACTGGTAGGAAACTGGGAAACTTAATATGTTCATGTGGAAATAACTGGTGGGAAACTGGGAAACTTAATATCCTCATGTGGAAATAACTGGTAGGAAACTGCATATCCTCTTTGGAAATAACTGGTGGGAAACTGGGAAACTTAATATCCTCATGTTGAAATAACTGGTGGGAAACTGGGAAACTGCATATCCTCACGTGGAAATAACTGGTGGGAAATTGCGAAACTTAATATCCTCATGTGGAAATAACTGGTAGGAAACTGCATATCCTCATGTGGAAATAACTGGTGGTGAACTGGGAAACTGCATATCCTCATGTGGAAATAACTGGTAGGAAACTGCATATCCTCATTTGGAAATAACTGGTGGGAAACTGGGAAACTTAATATCCTCACGTGGAAATAACTGGTGGGAAACTGGGAAACTTAATATCCTCATGTGGAAATAACTGGTAGGAAACTGCATATCCTCATGTGGAAATAACTGGTGGGAAACTGGGAAACTGCATATCCTCATGTGGAAATAACTGGTAGGAAACTGCATATCCTCACGTGGAAATAAATGGTGGGAAACTGGGAAACTTAATATCCTCTTGTGGAAATAACTGGTGGGAAACTGGGAAACTTAATATCCTCATGTGGAAATAACTGGCGGGAAACTGCATATCCTCACGTAGAAATAACTGGTAGGAAACTGCATATCCTCATGTGGAAATAACTGGTAGGAAACTGCATATCCTCATGTGGAAATAACTGGTGGGAAACTGCATATCCTCATGTGGAAATAACTGGTAGGAAACTGCATATCCTCAGTTGGAAATAACTGGTGGGAAACTGGGAAACTTAATATCCTCATGTTGAAATAACTGGTGGGAAACTGGGAAACTTAATATCCTCATGTGGAAATAACTGGTGGGAAACTGGGAAAATGAATATCCTCACGTAGAAATAACTGGTGGGAAACTGGGAAACTTAATATCCTCATGTTGAAATAACTGGTGGGAAACTTAATATCCTCATGTTGAAATAACTGGTGGAAAACTGGGAAACTTAATATCCTCATGTGGAAATAACTGGTAGGAAACTGCATATCCTCATGTGGAAATAACTGGTGGGAAACTGGGAAACTTAATATCCTCATGTTGAAATAACTGGTGGGAAACAATATCCTCATGTTGAAATAACTGGTGGGAAACTGGGAAACTTAATATCCTCATGTGGAAATAACTGGTGGGAAACTGGGAAACGTAATATCCTCATGTGGAAATAACTGGTGGGAAACTTAATATCCTCATGTTGAAATAACTGGTGGAAAACTGGGAAACTTAATATCCTCATGTATAAATAACTGGTGGGAAACTGCATATCCTCATGTGGAAATAACTGGTGGGAAACTGCATATCCTCACGTGGAAATAACTGGTGGGAAACTGGGAAACTTAATGTCCTCATGTTGAAATAACTGGTGGGAAACTGGGAAACTTAATATCCTCATGTTGAAATAACTGGTGGGAAACTGGGAAACTTAATATCCTCATTTGGAAATAACTGGTAGGAAACTGCATATCCTCATGTGGAAATAACTGGTGGGAAACTGCATATCCTCATGTGGAAATAACTGGTGGGAAACTGCATATCCTCACATGGAAATAACTGGTGGGAAACTGGGAAACTTAATGTCCTCATGTTGAAATAACTGGTGGGAAACTGGGAAACTTAATATCCTCATATTGAAATAACTGGTGGGAAACTGGGAAACTGCATATTCTCACGTGGAAATAACTGGTGGGAAACTGGGAAACTTAATATCATCATGTTGAAATAACTGGTAGGAAACTGCATATCCTCATGTGGAAAGAACTGATGGGAAACTGGGAAACTGCATATCCTCATGTGGAAATAACTGGTAGGAAACTGCATATCCTCACGTGGAAATAACTGGTGGGAAACTGGGAAACTTAATATCCTCATGTTGAAATAACTGGTGGTAAACTGGGAAACTTAATATCCTCATGTAGAAATAACTGGTGGGAAACTGCATATCCTCATGTGGAAATAACTGGTGGGAAACTGCATATCCTCACGTGGAAATAACTGGTGGGAAACTGGGAAACTTAATGTCCTCATGTTGAAATAACTGGTGGGAAACTGGGAAACTTAATATCCTCATTTGGAAATAACTGGTAGGAAACTGCATATCCTCATGTGGAAATAACTGGTGGGAAACTGCATATCCTCATGTGGAAATAACTGGTGGGAAACTGGGAAACTTAATATCCTCATGTTGAAATAACTGGTGGGAAACAATATCCTCATGTTGAAATAACTGATGAGAAACTGGGAAACTTAATATCCTCATGTGGAAATAACTGGTGGGAAACTGGGAAACGTAATATCCTCATGTGGAAATAACTGGTGGGAAACTTAATATCCTCATGTGGAAATAACTGGTGGGAAACTGCATATCCTCACGTGGAAATAACTGGTGGGAAACTGGGAAACTTAATGTCCTCATGTTGAAATAACTGGTGGGAAACTGGGAAACTTAATATCCTCATGTTGAAATAACTGGTGGGAAACTGGGAAACTGCATATTCTCACGTGGAAATAACTGGTGGAAAACTGTGAAACTTAATATCCTCATGTTGAAATTACTGATAGGAAACTGCATATCCTCATGTGGAAAGAACTGGTGGGAAACTGGGAAACTGCATATCCTCATGTGGAAATAACTGGTGGGAAACTGGGAAACTTAATATCCTCATGTGGAAATAAGTGGTAGGAAACTGCATATCCTCGTATGGAAATAACTGGTGGGAAACTGGGAAACTGCATATCCTCATGTGGAAATAACTGGTAGGAAACTGCATATCCTCACGTGGAAATAACTGGTGGGAAACTGGGAAACTTAATATCCTCATGTGGAAATAACTGGTGGGAAACTGGGAAACTTAATATCCTCACGTGGAAATAACTGGTGGGAAACTGGGAAACTTAATATCCTCATGTGGAAATAATTGGTAGGAAACTGCATATCCTCACGTGTAAATAACTGGTAGGAAACTGGGAAACTTAATATGTTCATGTGGAAATAACTGGTGGGAAACTGGGAAACTTAATATCCTCATGTGGAAATAACTGGTAGGAAACTGCATATCCTCTTTGGAAATAACTGGTGGGAAACTGGGAAACTTAATATCCTCATGTTGAAATAACTGGTGGGAAACTGGGAAACTGCATATCCTCACGTGGAAATAACTGGTGGGAAATTGCGAAACTTAATATCCTCATGTGGAAATAACTGGTAGGAAACTGCATATCCTCATGTGGAAATAACTGGTGGTGAACTGGGAAACTGCATATCCTCATGTGGAAATAACTGGTAGGAAACTGCATATCCTCATTTGGAAATAACTGGTGGGAAACTGGGAAACTTAATATCCTCATGTGGAAATAACTGGTGGGAAACTGGGAAACTTAATATCCTCATGTGGAAATAACTGGTAGGAAACTGCATATCCTCACGTGGAAATAACTGGTGGGAAACTGGGAAACTTAATATCCTCATGTTGAAATAACTGGTGGTAAACTGGGAAACTTAATATCCTCATGTAGAAATAACTGGTGGGAAACTGCATATCCTCATGTGGAAATAACTGGTGGGAAACTGCATATCCTCACGTGGAAATAACTGGTGGGAAACTGGGAAACTTAATGTCCTCATGTTGAAATAACTGGTGGGAAACTGGGAAACTTAATATCCTCATTTGGAAATAACTGGTAGGAAACTGCATATCCTCATGTGGAAATAACTGGTGGGAAACTGCATATCCTCATGTGGAAATAACTGGTGGGAAACTGGGAAACTTAATATCCTCATGTTGAAATAACTGGTGGGAAACAATATCCTCATGTTGAAATAACTGATGAGAAACTGGGAAACTTAATATCCTCATGTGGAAATAACTGGTGGGAAACTGGGAAACGTAATATCCTCATGTGGAAATAACTGGTGGGAAACTTAATATCCTCATGTGGAAATAACTGGTGGGAAACTGCATATCCTCACGTGGAAATAACTGGTGGGAAACTGGGAAACTTAATGTCCTCATGTTGAAATAACTGGTGGGAAACTGGGAAACTTAATATCCTCATGTTGAAATAACTGGTGGGAAACTGGGAAACTGCATATTCTCACGTGGAAATAACTGGTGGAAAACTGTGAAACTTAATATCCTCATGTTGAAATTACTGGTAGGAAACTGCATATCCTCATGTGGAAAGAACTGGTGGGAAACTGGGAAACTGCATATCCTCATGTGGAAATAACTGGTGGGAAACTGGGAAACTTAATATCCTCATGTGGAAATAAGTGGTAGGAAACTGCATATCCTCGTATGGAAATAACTGGTGGGAAACTGGGAAACTGCATATCCTCATGTGGAAATAACTGGTAGGAAACTGCATATCCTCACGTGGAAATAACTGGTGGGAAACTGGGAAACTTAATATCCTCATGTGGAAATAACTGGTGGGAAACTGGGAAACTTAATATCCTCACGTGGAAATAACTGGTGGGAAACTGGGAAACTTAATATCCTCATGTGGAAATAACTGGTAGGAAACTGCATATCCTCATGTGGAAATAACTGGTGGGAAACTGGGAAACTTAATATCCTCATGTTGAAATAACTGGTGGGAAACAATATCCTCATGTTGAAATAACTGGTGGGAAACTGGGAAACTTAATATCCTCATGTGGAAATAACTGGTGGGAAACTGGGAAACGTAATATCCTCATGTGGAAATAACTGGTGGGAAACTTAATATCCTCATGTTGAAATAACTGGTGGAAAACTGGGAAACTTAATATCCTCATGTATAAATAACTGGTGGGAAACTGCATATCCTCATGTGGAAATAACTGGTGGGAAACTGCATATCCTCACGTGGAAATAACTGGTGGGAAACTGGGAAACTTAATGTCCTCATGTTGAAATAACTGGTGGGAAACTGGGAAACTTAATATCCTCATGTTGAAATAACTGGTGGGAAACTGGGAAACTTAATATCCTCATTTGGAAATAACTGGTAGGAAACTGCATATCCTCATGTGGAAATAACTGTTGGGAAACTGCATATCCTCATGTGGAAATAACTGGTGGGAAACTGCATATCCTCACATGGAAATAACTGGTGGGAAACTGGGAAACTTAATGTCCTCATGTTGAAATAACTGGTGGGAAACTGGGAAACTTAATATCCTCATATTGAAATAACTGGTGGGAAACTGGGAAACTGCATATTCTCACGTGGAAATAACTGGTGGGAAACTGGGAAACTTAATATCATCATGTTGAAATAACTGGTAGGAAACTGCATATCCTCATGTGGAAAGAACTGATGGGAAACTGGGAAACTGCATATCCTCATGTGGAAATAACTGGTAGGAAACTGCATATCCTCACGTGGAAATAACTGGTGGGAAACTGGGAAACTTAATATCCTCATGTTGAAATAACTGGTGGTAAACTGGGAAACTTAATATCCTCATGTAGAAATAACTGGTGGGAAACTGCATATCCTCATGTGGAAATAACTGGTGGGAAACTGCATATCCTCACGTGGAAATAACTGGTGGGAAACTGGGAAACTTAATGTCCTCATGTTGAAATAACTGGTGGGAAACTGGGAAACTTAATATCCTCATTTGGAAATAACTGGTAGGAAACTGCATATCCTCATGTGGAAATAACTGGTGGGAAACTGCATATCCTCATGTGGAAATAACTGGTGGGAAACTGGGAAACTTAATATCCTCATGTTGAAATAACTGGTGGGAAACAATATCCTCATGTTGAAATAACTGATGAGAAACTGGGAAACTTAATATCCTCATGTGGAAATAACTGGTGGGAAACTGGGAAACGTAATATCCTCATGTGGAAATAACTGGTGGGAAACTTAATATCCTCATGTGGAAATAACTGGTGGGAAACTGCATATCCTCACGTGGAAATAACTGGTGGGAAACTGGGAAACTTAATGTCCTCATGTTGAAATAACTGGTGGGAAACTGGGAAACTTAATATCCTCATGTTGAAATAACTGGTGGGAAACTGGGAAACTGCATATTCTCACGTGGAAATAACTGGTGGAAAACTGTGAAACTTAATATCCTCATGTTGAAATTACTGGTAGGAAACTGCATATCCTCATGTGGAAAGAACTGGTGGGAAACTGGGAAACTGCATATCCTCATGTGGAAATAACTGGTGGGAAACTGGGAAACTTAATATCCTCATGTGGAAATAAGTGGTAGGAAACTGCATATCCTCGTATGGAAATAACTGGTGGGAAACTGGGAAACTGCATATCCTCATGTGGAAATAACTGGTAGGAAACTGCATATCCTCACGTGGAAATAACTGGTGGGAAACTGGGAAACTTAATATCCTCATGTGGAAATAACTGGTGGGAAACTGGGAAACTTAATATCCTCACGTGGAAATAACTGGTGGGAAACTGGGAAACTTAATATCCTCATGTGGAAATAATTGGTAGGAAACTGCATATCCTCACGTGTAAATAACTGGTAGGAAACTGGGAAACTTAATATGTTCATGTGGAAATAACTGGTGGGAAACTGGGAAACTTAATATCCTCATGTGGAAATAACTGGTAGGAAACTGCATATCCTCTTTGGAAATAACTGGTGGGAAACTGGGAAACTTAATATCCTCATGTTGAAATAACTGGTGGGAAACTGGGAAACTGCATATCCTCACGTGGAAATAACTGGTGGGAAATTGCGAAACTTAATATCCTCATGTGGAAATAACTGGTAGGAAACTGCATATCCTCATGTGGAAATAACTGGTGGTGAACTGGGAAACTGCATATCCTCATGTGGAAATAACTGGTAGGAAACTGCATATCCTCATTTGGAAATAACTGGTGGGAAACTGGGAAACTTAATATCCTCATGTGGAAATAACTGGTGGGAAACTGGGAAACTTAATATCCTCATGTGGAAATAACTGGTAGGAAACTGCATATCCTCACGTGGAAATAACTGGTGGGAAACTGGGAAACTTAATATCCTCATGTTGAAATAACTGGTGGTAAACTGGGAAACTTAATATCCTCATGTAGAAATAACTGGTGGGAAACTGCATATCCTCATGTGGAAATAACTGGTGGGAAACTGCATATCCTCACGTGGAAATAACTGGTGGGAAACTGGGAAACTTAATGTCCTCATGTTGAAATAACTGGTGGGAAACTGGGAAACTTAATATCCTCATTTGGAAATAACTGGTAGGAAACTGCATATCCTCATGTGGAAATAACTGGTGGGAAACTGCATATCCTCATGTGGAAATAACTGGTGGGAAACTGGGAAACTTAATATCCTCATGTTGAAATAACTGGTGGGAAACAATATCCTCATGTTGAAATAACTGATGAGAAACTGGGAAACTTAATATCCTCATGTGGAAATAACTGGTGGGAAACTGGGAAACGTAATATCCTCATGTGGAAATAACTGGTGGGAAACTTAATATCCTCATGTGGAAATAACTGGTGGGAAACTGCATATCCTCACGTGGAAATAACTGGTGGGAAACTGGGAAACTTAATGTCCTCATGTTGAAATAACTGGTGGGAAACTGGGAAACTTAATATCCTCATGTTGAAATAACTGGTGGGAAACTGGGAAACTGCATATTCTCACGTGGAAATAACTGGTGGAAAACTGTGAAACTTAATATCCTCATGTTGAAATTACTGGTAGGAAACTGCATATCCTCATGTGGAAAGAACTGGTGGGAAACTGGGAAACTGCATATCCTCATGTGGAAATAACTGGTGGGAAACTGGGAAACTTAATATCCTCATGTGGAAATAAGTGGTAGGAAACTGCATATCCTCGTATGGAAATAACTGGTGGGAAACTGGGAAACTGCATATCCTCATGTGGAAATAACTGGTAGGAAACTGCATATCCTCACGTGGAAATAACTGGTGGGAAACTGGGAAACTTAATATCCTCATGTGGAAATAACTGGTGGGAAACTGGGAAACTTAATATCCTCACGTGGAAATAACTGGTGGGAAACTGGGAAACTTAATATCCTCATGTGGAAATAATTGGTAGGAAACTGCATATCCTCACGTGTAAATAACTGGTAGGAAACTGGGAAACTTAATATGTTCATGTGGAAATAACTGGTGGGAAACTGGGAAACTTAATATCCTCATGTGGAAATAACTGGTAGGAAACTGCATATCCTCTTTGGAAATAACTGGTGGGAAACTGGGAAACTTAATATCCTCATGTTGAAATAACTGGTGGGAAACTGGGAAACTGCATATCCTCACGTGGAAATAACTGGTGGGAAATTGCGAAACTTAATATCCTCATGTGGAAATAACTGGTAGGAAACTGCATATCCTCATGTGGAAATAACTGGTGGTGAACTGGGAAACTGCATATCCTCATGTGGAAATAACTGGTAGGAAACTGCATATCCTCATTTGGAAATAACTGGTGGGAAACTGGGAAACTTAATATCCTCATGTGGAAATAACTGGTGGGAAACTGGGAACCTTAATATCCTCATGTGGAAATAACTGGTAGGAAACTGCATATCCTCACGTGGAAATAACTGGTGGGAAACTGGGAAACTTAATATCCTCATGTTGAAATAACTGGTGGTAAACTGGGAAACTTAATATCCTCATGTAGAAATAACTGGTGGGAAACTGCATATCCTCATGTGGAAATAACTGGTGGGAAACTGCATATCCTCACGTGGAAATAACTGGTGGGAAACTGGGAAACTTAATGTCCTCATGTTGAAATAACTGGTGGGAAACTGGGAAACTTAATATCCTCATTTGGAAATAACTGGTAGGAAACTGCATATCCTCATGTGGAAATAACTGGTGGGAAACTGCATATCCTCATGTGGAAATAACTGGTGGGAAACTGGGAAACTTAATATCCTCATGTTGAAATAACTGGTGGGAAACAATATCCTCATGTTGAAATAACTGATGAGAAACTGGGAAACTTAATATCCTCATGTGGAAATAACTGGTGGGAAACTGGGAAACGTAATATCCTCATGTGGAAATAACTGGTGGGAAACTTAATATCCTCATGTGGAAATAACTGGTGGGAAACTGCATATCCTCACGTGGAAATAACTGGTGGGAAACTGGGAAACTTAATGTCCTCATGTTGAAATAACTGGTGGGAAACTGGGAAACTTAATATCCTCATGTTGAAATAACTGGTGGGAAACTGGGAAACTGCATATTCTCACGTGGAAATAACTGGTGGAAAACTGTGAAACTTAATATCCTCATGTTGAAATTACTGGTAGGAAACTGCATATCCTCATGTGGAAAGAACTGGTGGGAAACTGGGAAACTGCATATATCCTCATGTGGAAATAACTGGTGGGAAACTGGGAAACTTAATATCCTCATGTGGAAATAAGTGGTAGGAAACTGCATATCCTCGTATGGAAATAACTGGTGGGAAACTGGGAAACTGCATATCCTCATGTGGAAATAACTGGTAGGAAACTGCATATCCTCACGTGGAAATAACTGGTGGGAAACTGGGAAACTTAATATCCTCATGTGGAAATAACTGGTGGGAAACTGGGAAACTTAATATCCTCACGTGGAAATAACTGGTGGGAAACTGGGAAACTTAATATCCTCATGTGGAAATAATTGGTAGGAAACTGCATATCCTCACGTGTAAATAACTGGTAGGAAACTGGGAAACTTAATATGTTCATGTGGAAATAACTGGTGGGAAACTGGGAAACTTAATATCCTCATGTGGAAATAACTGGTAGGAAACTGCATATCCTCTTTGGAAATAACTGGTGGGAAACTGGGAAACTTAATATCCTCATGTTGAAATAACTGGTGGGAAACTGGGAAACTGCATATCCTCACGTGGAAATAACTGGTGGGAAATTGCGAAACTTAATATCCTCATGTGGAAATAACTGGTAGGAAACTGCATATCCTCATGTGGAAATAACTGGTGGTGAACTGGGAAACTGCATATCCTCATGTGGAAATAACTGGTAGGAAACTGCATATCCTCATTTGGAAATAACTGGTGGGAAACTGGGAAACTTAATATCCTCACGTGGAAATAACTGGTGGGAAACTGGGAAACTTAATATCCTCATGTGGAAATAACTGGTGGGAAACTGGGAAACTTAATATCCTCATGTGGAAATAACTGGTAGGAAACTGCATATCCTCATGTGGAAATAACTGGTGGGAAACTGGGAAACTGCATATCCTCATGTGGAAATAACTGGTAGGAAACTGCATATCCTCACGTGGAAATAAATGGTGGGAAACTGGGAAACTTAATATCCTCTTGTGGAAATAACTGGTGGGAAACTGGGAAACTTAATATCCTCATGTGGAAATAACTGGCGGGAAACTGCATATCCTCACGTAGAAATAACTGGTAGGAAACTGCATATCCTCATGTGGAAATAACTGGTGGGAAACTGCATATCCTCATGTGGAAATAACTGGCGGGAAACTGCATATCCTCACATGGAAATAACTGGTGGGAAACTAGGAAACTTAATATTCTCATGTTGAAATAACTGGTGGGAAACTGGGAAACTTAATATCCTCATGTGGAAATAACTGGTAGGAAACTGCATATCCTCACGTGGAAATAACTGGTGGGAAATTAGGAAACTTAATATTCTCATGTTGAAATAACTGGTGGGAAACTGGGAAACTTAATATCCTCATGTGGAAATAACTGGTAGGAAACTGCATATCCTCAGTTGGAAATAACTGGTGGGAAACTGGGAAACTTAATATCCTCATGTTGAAATAACTGGTGGGAAACTGGGAAACTTAATATCCTCATGTGGAAATAACTGGTGGGAAACTGGGAAAATGAATATCCTCACGTAGAAATAACTGGTGGGAAACTGGGAAACTTAATATCCTCATGTTGAAATAACTGGTGGGAAACTTAATATCCTCATGTTGAAATAACTGGTGGAAAACTGGGAAACTTAATATCCTCATGTGGAAATAACTGGTAGGAAACTGCATATCCTCATGTGGAAATAACTGGTGGGAAACTGGGAAACTTAATATCCTCATGTTGAAATAACTGGTGGGAAACAATATCCTCATGTTGAAATAACTGGTGGGAAACTGGGAAACTTAATATCCTCATGTGGAAATAACTGGTGGGAAACTGGGAAACGTAATATCCTCATGTGGAAATAACTGGTGGGAAACTTAATATCCTCATGTTGAAATAACTGGTGGAAAACTGGGAAACTTAATATCCTCATGTATAAATAACTGGTGGGAAACTGCATATCCTCATGTGGAAATGACTGGTGGGAAACTGCATATCCTCACGTGGAAATAACTGGTGGGAAACTGGGAAACTTAATGTCCTCATGTTGAAATAACTGGTGGGAAACTGGGAAACTTAATATCCTCATGTTGAAATAACTGGTGGGAAACTGGGAAACTTAATATCCTCATTTGGAAATAACTGGTAGGAAACTGCATATCCTCATGTGGAAATAACTGGTGGGAAACTGCATATCCTCATGTGGAAATAACTGGTGGGAAACTGCATATCCTCACATGGAAATAACTGGTGGGAAACTGGGAAACTTAATGTCCTCATGTTGAAATAACTGGTGGGAAACTGGGAAACTTAATATCCTCATATTGAAATAACTGGTGGGAAACTGGGAAACTGCATATTCTCACGTGGAAATAACTGGTGGGAAACTGGGAAACTTAATATCATCATGTTGAAATAACTGGTAGGAAACTGCATATCCTCATGTGGAAAGAACTGATGGGAAACTGGGAAACTGCATATCCTCATGTGGAAATAACTGGTAGGAAACTGCATATCCTCACGTGGAAATAACTGGTGGGAAACTGGGAAACTTAATATCCTCATGTTGAAATAACTGGTGGTAAACTGGGAAACTTAATATCCTCATGTAGAAATAACTGGTGGGAAACTGCATATCCTCATGTGGAAATAACTGGTGGGAAACTGCATATCCTCACGTGGAAATAACTGGTGGGAAACTGGGAAACTTAATGTCCTCATGTTGAAATAACTGGTGGGAAACTGGGAAACTTAATATCCTCATTTGGAAATAACTGGTAGGAAACTGCATATCCTCATGTGGAAATAACTGGTGGGAAACTGCATATCCTCATGTGGAAATAACTGGTGGGAAACTGGGAAACTTAATATCCTCATGTTGAAATAACTGGTGGGAAACAATATCCTCATGTTGAAATAACTGATGAGAAACTGGGAAACTTAATATCCTCATGTGGAAATAACTGGTGGGAAACTGGGAAACGTAATATCCTCATGTGGAAATAACTGGTGGGAAACTTAATATCCTCATGTGGAAATAACTGGTGGGAAACTGCATATCCTCACGTGGAAATAACTGGTGGGAAACTGGGAAACTTAATGTCCTCATGTTGAAATAACTGGTGGGAAACTGGGAAACTTAATATCCTCATGTTGAAATAACTGGTGGGAAACTGGGAAACTGCATATTCTCACGTGGAAATAACTGGTGGAAAACTGTGAAACTTAATATCCTCATGTTGAAATTACTGGTAGGAAACTGCATATCCTCATTTGGAAAGAACTGGTGGGAAACTGGGAAACTGCATATCCTCATGTGGAAATAACTGGTGGGAAACTGGGAAACTTAATATCCTCATGTGGAAATAACTGGTAGGAAACTGCATATCCTCGTATGGAAATAACTGGTGGGAAACTGGGAAACTGCATATCCTCATGTGGAAATAACTGGTAGGAAACTGCATATCCTCACGTGGAAATAACTGGTGGGAAACTGGGAAACTTAATATCCTCATGTGGAAATAACTGGTGGGAAACTGGGAAACTTAATATCCTCACGTGGAAATAACTGGTGGGAAACTGGGAAACTTAATATCCTCATGTGGAAATAATTGGTAGGAAACTGCATATCCTCACGTGTAAATAACTGGTAGGAAACTGGGAAACTTAATATGTTCATGTGGAAATAACTGGTGGGAAACTGGGAAACTTAATATCCTCATGTGGAAATAACTGGTAGGAAACTGCATATCCTCTTTGGAAATAACTGGTGGGAAACTGGGAAACTTAATATCCTCATGTTGAAATAACTGGTGGGAAACTGGGAAACTGCATATCCTCACGTGGAAATAACTGGTGGGAAATTGCGAAACTTAATATCCTCATGTGGAAATAACTGGTAGGAAACTGCATATCCTCATGTGGAAATAACTGGTGGTGAACTGGGAAACTGCATATCCTCATGTGGAAATAACTGGTAGGAAACTGCATATCCTCATTTGGAAATAACTGGTGGGAAACTGGGAAACTTAATATCCTCATGTGGAAATAACTGGTGGGAAACTGGGAAACTTAATATCCTCATGTGGAAATAACTGGTAGGAAACTGCATATCCTCATGTGGAAATAACTGGTGGGAAACTGGGAAACTGCATATCCTCATGTGGAAATAACTGGTAGGAAACTGCATATCCTCACGTGGAAATAAATGGTGGGAAACTGGGAAACTTAATATCCTCTTGTGGAAATAACTGGTGGGAAACTGGGAAACTTAATATCCTCATGTGGAAATAACTGGCGGGAAACTGCATATCCTCACGTAGAAATAACTGGTAGGAAACTGCATATCCTCATGTGGAAATAACTGGTGGGAAACTGCATATCCTCATGTGGAAATAACTGGTGGGAAACTGCATATCCTCATGTGGAAATAACTGGCGGGAAACTGCATATCCTCACATGGAAATAACTGGTGGGAAACTAGGAAACTTAATATTCTCATGTTGAAATAACTGGTGGGAAACTGGGAAACTTAATATCCTCATGTGGAAATAACTGGTAGGAAACTGCATATCCTCACGTGGAAATAACTGGTGGGAAATTAGGAAACTTAATATTCTCATGTTGAAATAACTGGTGGGAAACTGGGAAACTTAATATCCTCATGTGGAAATAACTGGTAGGAAACTGCATATCCTCAGTTGGAAATAACTGGTGGGAAACTGGGAAACTTAATATCCTCATGTTGAAATAACTGGTGGGAAACTGGGAAACTTAATATCCTCATGTGGAAATAACTGGTGGGAAACTGGGAAAATGAATATCCTCACGTAGAAATAACTGGTGGGAAACTGGGAAACTTAATATCCTCATGTTGAAATAACTGGTGGGAAACTTAATATCCTCATGTTGAAATAACTGGTGGAAAACTGGGAAACTTAATATCCTCATGTGGAAATAACTGGTAGGAAACTGCATATCCTCATGTGGAAATAACTGGTGGGAAACTGGGAAACTTAATATCCTCATGTTGAAATAACTGGTGGGAAACAATATCCTCATGTTGAAATAACTGGTGGGAAACTGGGAAACTTAATATCCTCATGTGGAAATAACTGGTGGGAAACTGGGAAACGTAATATCCTCATGTGGAAATAACTGGTGGGAAACTTAATATCCTCATGTTGAAATAACTGGTGGAAAACTGGGAAACTTAATATCCTCATGTATAAATAACTGGTGGGAAACTGCATATCCTCATGTGGAAATGACTGGTGGGAAACTGCATATCCTCACGTGGAAATAACTGGTGGGAAACTGGGAAACTTAATGTCCTCATGTTGAAATAACTGGTGGGAAACTGGGAAACTTAATATCCTCATGTTGAAATAACTGGTGGGAAACTGGGAAACTTAATATCCTCATTTGGAAATAACTGGTAGGAAACTGCATATCCTCATGTGGAAATAACTGGTGGGAAACTGCATATCCTCATGTGGAAATAACTGGTGGGAAACTGGGAAACTTAATATCCTCATGTTGAAATAACTGGTGGGAAACAATATCCTCATGTTGAAATAACTGATGAGAAACTGGGAAACTTAATATCCTCATGTGGAAATAACTGGTGGGAAACTGGGAAACGTAATATCCTCATGTGGAAATAACTGGTGGGAAACTTAATATCCTCATGTGGAAATAACTGGTGGTAAACTGCATATCCTCACGTGGAAATAACTGGTGGGAAACTGGGAAACTTAATGTCCTCATGTTGAAATAACTGGTGGGAAACTGGGAAACTTAATATCCTCATGTTGAAATAACTGGTGGGAAACTGGGAAACTGCATATTCTCACGTGGAAATAACTGGTGGAAAACTGTGAAACTTAATATCCTCATGTTGAAATTACTGGTAGGAAACTGCATATCCTCATGTGGAAAGAACTGGTGGGAAACTGGGAAACTGCATATCCTCATGTGGAAATAACTGGTGGGAAACTGGGAAACTTAATATCCTCATGTGGAAATAAGTGGTGGGAAACTAGGAAACTTAATATTCTCATGTTGAAATAACTGGTGGGAAACTGGGAAACTTAATATCCTCATGTGGAAATAACTGGTAGGAAACTGCATATCCTCACGTGGAAATAACTGGTGGGAAATTAGGAAACTTAATATGCTCATGTTGAAATAACTGGTGGGAAACTGGGAAACTTAATATCCTCATGTGGAAATAACTGGTAGGAAACTGCATATCCTCAGTTGGAAATAACTGGTGGGAAACTGGGAAACTTAATATCCTCATGTTGAAATAACTGGTGGGAAACTGGGAAACTTAATATCCTCATGTGGAAATAACTGGTGGGAAACTGGGAAAATGAATATCCTCACGTAGAAATAACTGGTGGGAAACTGGGAAACTTAATATCCTCATGTTGAAATAACTGGTGGGAAACTTAATATCCTCATGTTGAAATAAATGGTGGAAAACTGGGAAACTTAATATCCTCATGTGGAAATAACTGGTAGGAAACTGCATATCCTCATGTGGAAATAACTGGTGGGAAACTGGGAAACTTAATATCCTCATGTTGAAATAACTGGTGGGAAACAATATCCTCATGTTGAAATAACTGGTGGGAAACTGGGAAACTTAATATCCTCATGTGGAAATAACTGGTGGGAAACTGGGAAACGTAATATCCTCATGTGGAAATAACTGGTGGGAAACTTAATATCCTCATGTTGAAATAACTGGTGGAAAACTGTGAAACTTAATATCCTCATGTATAAATAACTGGTGGGAAACTGCATATCCTCATGTGGAAATAACTGGTGGGAAACTGCATATCCTCACGTGGAAATAACTGGTGGGAAACTGGGAAACTTAATGTCCTCATGTTGAAATAACTGGTGGGAAACTGGGAAACTTAATATCCTCATGTTGAAATAACTGGTGGGAAACTGGGAAACTTAATATCCTCATTTGGAAATAACTGGTAGGAAACTGCATATCCTCATGTGGAAATAACTGGTGGGAAACTGCATATCCTCATGTGGAAATAACTGGTGGGAAACTGGGAAACTTAATATCCTCATGTTGAAATAACTGGTGGGAAACAATATCCTCATGTTGAAATAACTGATGAGAAACTGGGAAACTTAATATCCTCATGTGGAAATAACTGGTGGGAAACTGGGAAACGTAATATCCTCATGTGGAAATAACTGGTGGGAAACTTAATATCCTCATGTGGAAATAACTGGTGGGAAACTGCATATCCTCACGTGGAAATAACTGGTGGGAAACTGGGAAACTTAATGTCCTCATGTTGAAATAACTGGTGGGAAACTGGGAAACTTAATATCCTCATGTTGAAATAACTGGTGGGAAACTGGGAAACTTAATATCCTCATGTGGAAATAACTGGTAGGAAACTGCATATCCTCACGTGGAAATAACTGGTGGGAAATTAGGAAACTTAATATTCTCATGTTGAAATAACTGGTGGGAAACTGGGAAACTTAATATCCTCATGTGGAAATAACTGGTAGGAAACTGCATATCCTCATGTGGAAATAACTGGTGGGAAACTGGGAAACTTAATATCCTCATGTTGAAATAACTGGTGGGAAACAATATCCTCATGTTGAAATAACTGGTGGGAAACTGGGAAACTTAATATCCTCATGTGGAAATAACTGGTGGGAAACTGGGAAACGTAATATCCTCATGTGGAAATAACTGGTGGGAAACTTAATATCCTCATGTTGAAATAACTGGTGGAAAACTGTGAAACTTAATATCCTCATGTATAAATAACTGGTGGGAAACTGCATATCCTCATGTGGAAATAACTGGTGGGAAACTGCATATCCTCACGTGGAAATAACTGGTGGGAAACTGGGAAACTTAATGTCCTCATGTTGAAATAACTGGTGGGAAACTGGGAAACTTAATATCCTCATGTTGAAATAACTGGTGGGAAACTGGGAAACTTAATATCCTCATTTGGAAATAACTGGTAGGAAACTGCATATCCTCATGTGGAAATAACTGGTGGGAAACTGCATATCCTCATGTGGAAATAACTGGTGGGAAACTGGGAAACTTAATATCCTCATGTTGAAATAACTGGTGGGAAACAATATCCTCATGTTGAAATAACTGATGAGAAACTGGGAAACTTAATATCCTCATGTGGAAATAACTGGTGGGAAACTGGGAAACGTAATATCCTCATGTGGAAATAACTGGTGGGAAACTTAATATCCTCATGTGGAAATAACTGGTGGGAAACTGCATATCCTCACGTGGAAATAACTGGTGGGAAACTGGGAAACTTAATGTCCTCATGTTGAAATAACTGGTGGGAAACTGGGAAACTTAATATCCTCATGTTGAAATAACTGGTGGGAAACTGGGAAACTTAATATCCTCATGTGGAAATAACTGGTAGGAAACTGCATATCCTCACGTGGAAATAACTGGTGGGAAATTAGGAAACTTAATATTCTCATGTTGAAATAACTGGTGGGAAACTGGGAAACTTAATATCCTCATGTGGAAATAACTGGTAGGAAACTGCATATCCTCAGTTGGAAATAACTGGTGGGAAACTGGGAAACTTAATATCCTCATGTTGAAATAACTGGTGGGAAACTGGGAAACTTAATATCCTCATGTGGAAATAACTGGTGGGAAACTGGGAAAATGAATATCCTCACGTAGAAATAACTGGTGGGAAACTGGGAAACTTAATATCCTCATGTTGAAATAACTGGTGGGAAACTTAATATCCTCATGTTGAAATAACTGGTGGAAAACTGGGAAACTTAATATCCTCATGTGGAAATAACTGGTAGGAAACTGCATATCCTCATGTGGAAATAACTGGTGGGAAACTGGGAAACTTAATATCCTCATGTTGAAATAACTGGTGGGAAACAATATCCTCATGTTGAAATAACTGGTGGGAAACTGGGAAACTTAATATCCTCATGTGGAAATAACTGGTGGGAAACTGGGAAACGTAATATCCTCTTGTGGAAATAACTGGTGGGAAACTTAATATCCTCATGTTGAAATAACTGGTGGAAAACTGTGAAACTTAATATCCTCATGTATAAATAACTGGTGGGAAACTGCATATCCTCATGTGGAAATAACTGGTGGGAAACTGGGAAACATAATGTCCTCATGTTGAAATAACTGGTGGGAAACTGGGAAACTTAATATCCTCATGTTGAAATAACTGGTGGGAAACTGGGAAACTTAATATCCTCATTTGGAAATAACTGGTAGGAAACTGCATATCCTCATGTGGAAATAACTGGTGGGAAACTGCATATCCTCATGTGGAAATAACTGGTGGGAAACTGGGAAACTTAATATCCTCATGTTGAAATAACTGGTGGGAAACAATATCCTCATGTTGAAATAACTGATGAGAAACTGGGAAACTTAATATCCTCATGTGGAAATAACTGGTGGGAAACTTAATATCCTCATGTGGAAATAACTGGTGGGAAACTGCATATCCTCACGTGGAAATAACTGGTGGGAAACTGGGAAACTTAATGTCCTCATGTTGAAATAACTGGTGGGAAACTGGGAAACTTAATATCCTCATGTTGAAATAACTGGTGGGAAACTGGGAAACTGCATATTCTCACGTGGAAATAACTGGTGGAAAACTGTGAAACTTAATATCCTCATGTTGAAATTACTGGTAGGAAACTGCATATCCTCATGTGGAAAGAACTGGTGGGAAACTGGGAAACTGCATATCCTCATGTGGAAATAACTGGTGGGAAACTGGGAAACTTAATATCCTCATGTGGAAATAAGTGGTAGGAAACTGCATATCCTCGTATGGAAATAACTGGTGGGAAACTGGGAAACTGCATATCCTCATGTGGAAATAACTGGTAGGAAACTGCATATCCTCACGTGGAAATAACTGGTGGGAAACTGGGAAACTTAATATCCTCATGTGGAAATAACTGGTGGGAAACTGGGAAACTTAATATCCTCACGTGGAAATAACTGGTGGGAAACTGGGAAACTTAATATCCTCATGTGGAAATAATTGGTAGGAAACTGCATATCCTCACGTGTAAATAACTGGTAGGAAACTGGGAAACTTAATATGTTCATGTGGAAATAACTGGTGGGAAACTGGGAAACTTAATATCCTCATGTGGAAATAACTGGTAGGAAACTGCATATCCTCTTTGGAAATAACTGGTGGGAAACTGGGAAACTGCATATCCTCATGTGGAAATAACTGGTAGGAAACTGCATATCCTCACGTGGAAATAAATGGTGGGAAACTGGGAAACTTAATATCCTCTTGTGGAAATAACTGGTGGGAAACTGGGAAACTTAATATCCTCATGTGGAAATAACTGGCGGGAAACTGCATATCCTCACGTGGAAATAACTGGTAGGAAACTGCATATCCTCATGTGGAAATAACTGGTGGGAAACTGCATATCCTCATGTGGAAATAACTGGCGGGAAACTGCATATCCTCACATGGAAATAACTGGTGGGAAACTAGGAAACTTAATATTCTCATGTTGAAATAACTGGTGGGACACTGGGAAACTTAATATCCTCATGTGGAAATAACTGGTAGGAAACTGCATATCCTCACGTGGAAATAACTGGTGGGAAATTAGGAAACTTAATATTCTCATGTTGAAATAACTGGTGGGAAACTGGGAAACTTAATATCCTCATGTGGAAATAACTGGTAGGAAACTGCATATCCTCAGTTGGAAATAACTGGTGGGAAACTGGGAAACTTAATATCCTCATGTTGAAATAACTGGTGGGAAACTGGGAAACTTAATATCCTCATGTGGAAATAACTGGTGGGAAACTGGGAAAATGAATATCCTCACGTAGAAATAACTGGTGGGAAACTGGGAAACTTAATATCCTCATGTTGAAATAACTGGTGGGAAACTTAATATCCTCATGTTGAAATAACTGGTGGAAAACTGGGAAACTTAATATCCTCATGTGGAAATAACTGGTAGGAAACTGCATATCCTCATGTGGAAATAACTGGTGGGAAACTGGGAAACTTAATATCCTCATGTTGAAATAACTGGTGGGAAACAATATCCTCATGTTGAAATAACTGGTGGGAAACTGGGAAACTTAATATCCTCATGTGGAAATAACTGGTGGGAAACTGGGAAACGTAATATCCTCATGTGGAAATAACTGGTGGGAAACTTAATATCCTCATGTTGAAATAACTGGTGGAAAACTGGGAAACTTAATATCCTCATGTATAAATAACTGGTGGGAAACTGCATATCCTCATGTGGAAATAACTGGTGGGAAACTGGGAAACTTAATGTCCTCATGTTGAAATAACTGGTGGGAAACTGGGAAACTTAATATCCTCATATTGAAATAACTGGTGGGAAACTGGGAAACTGCATATTCTCACGTGGAAATAACTGGTGGGAAACTGGGAAACTTAATATCATCATGTTGAAATAACTGGTAGGAAACTGCATATCCTCATGTGGTAAGAACTGATGGGAAACTGGGAAACTGCATGTCCTCATGTGGAAATAACTGGTGGGAAACTGGGAAACTTAATATCCTCATATTGAAATAACTGGTGGGAAACTGGGAAACTGCATATTCTCACGTGGAAATAACTGGTGGGAAACTGGGAAACTTAATATCATCATGTTGAAATAACTGGTAGGAAACTGCATATCCTCACGTGGAAATAACTGGTGGGAAACTGGAAAACTTAATATCCTCATGTTGAAATAACTGGTGGTAAACTGGGAAACTTAATATCCTCATGTAGAAATAACTGGTGGGAAACTGCATATCCTCATGTGGAAATAACTGGTGGGAAACTGCATATCCTCACGTGGAAATAACTGGTGGGAAACTGGGAAACTTAATGTCCTCATGTTGAAATAACTGGTGGGAAACTGGGAAACTTAATATCCTCATTTGGAAATAACTGGTAGGAAACTGCATATCCTCATGTGGAAATAACTGGTGGGAAACTGCATATCCTCATGTGGAAATAACTGGTGGGAAACTGGGAAACTTAATATCCTCATGTTGAAATAACTGGTGGGAAACAATATCCTCATGTTGAAATAACTGATGAGAAACTGGGAAACTTAATATCCTCATGTGGAAATAACTGGTGGGAAACTGGGAAACGTAATATCCTCATGTGGAAATAACTGGTGGGAAACTTAATATCCTCATGTGGAAATAACTGGTGGGAAACTGCATATCCTCACGTGGAAATAACTGGTGGGAAACTGGGAAACTTAATGTCCTCATGTTGAAATAACTGGTGGGAAACTGGGAAACTTAATATCCTCATGTTGAAATAACTGGTGGGAAACTGGGAAACTGCATATTCTCACGTGGAAATAACTGGTGGAAAACTGTGAAACTTAATATCCTCATGTTGAAATTACTGGTAGGAAACTGCATATCCTCATGTGGAAAGAACTGGTGGGAAACTGGGAAACTGCATATCCTCATGTGGAAATAACTGGTGGGAAACTGGGAAACTTAATATCCTCATGTGGAAATAAGTGGTGGGAAACTAGGAAACTTAATATTCTCATGTTGAAATAACTGGTGGGAAACTGGGAAACTTAATATCCTCATGTGGAAATAACTGGTAGGAAACTGCATATCCTCACGTGGAAATAACTGGTGGGAAATTAGGAAACTTAATATTCTCATGTTGAAATAACTGGTGGGAAACTGGGAAACTTAATATCCTCATGTGGAAATAACTGGTAGGAAACTGCATATCCTCAGTTGGAAATAACTGGTGGGAAACTGGGAAACTTAATATCCTCATGTTGAAATAACTGGTGGGAAACTGGGAAACTTAATATCCTCATGTGGAAATAACTGGTAGGAAACTGCATATCCTCACGTGGAAATAACTGGTGGGAAACTGGGAAACTTAATATCCTCATGTTGAAATAACTGGTGGTAAACTGGGAAACTTAATATCCTCATGTAGAAATAACTGGTGGGAAACTGCATATCCTCATGTGGAAATAACTGGTGGGAAACTGCATATCCTCACGTGGAAATAACTGGTGGGAAACTGGGAAACTTAATGTCCTCATGTTGAAATAACTGGTGGGAAACTGGGAAACTTAATATCCTCATTTGGAAATAACTGGTAGGAAACTGCATATCCTCATGTGGAAATAACTGGTGGGAAACTGCATATCCTCATGTGGAAATAACTGGTGGGAAACTGGGAAACTTAATATCCTCATGTTGAAATAACTGGTGGGAAACAATATCCTCATGTTGAAATAACTGATGAGAAACTGGGAAACTTAATATCCTCATGTGGAAATAACTGGTGGGAAACTGGGAAACGTAATACCCTCATGTGGAAATAACTGGTGGGAAACTTAATATCCTCATGTGGAAATAACTGGTGGGAAACTGCATATCCTCACGTGGAAATAACTGGTGGGAAACTGGGAAACTTAATGTCCTCATGTTGAAATAACTGGTGGGAAACTGGGAAACTTAATATCCTCATGTTGAAATAACTGGTGGGAAACTGGGAAACTGCATATTCTCACGTGGAAATAACTGGTGGAAAACTGTGAAACTTAATATCCTCATGTTGAAATTACTGGTAGGAAACTGCATATCCTCATGTGGAAAGAACTGGTGGGAAACTGGGAAACTGCATATCCTCATGTGGAAATAACTGGTGGGAAACTGGGAAACTTAATATCCTCATGTGGAAATAAGTGGTGGGAAACTAGGAAACTTAATATTCTCATGTTGAAATAACTGGTGGGAAACTGGGAAACTTAATATCCTCATGTGGAAATAACTGGTAGGAAACTGCATATCCTCACGTGGAAATAACTGGTGGGAAATTAGGAAACTTAATATTCTCATGTTGAAATAACTGGTGGGAAACTGGGAAACTTAATATCCTCATGTGGAAATAACTGGTAGGAAACTACATATCCTCAGTTGGAAATAACTGGTGGGAAACTGGGAAACTTAATATCCTCATGTTGAAATAACTGGTGGGAAACTGGGAAACTTAATATCCTCATGTGGAAATAACTGGTGGGAAACTGGGAAAATGAATATCCTCACGTAGAAATAACTGGTGGGAAACTGGGAAACTTAATATCCTCATGTTGAAATAACTGGTGGGAAACTTAATATCCTCATGTTGAAATAACTGGTGGAAAACTGGGAAACTTAATATCCTCATGTGGAAATAACTGGTAGGAAACTGCATATCCTCATGTGGAAATAACTGGTGGGAAACTGGGAAACTTAATATCCTCATGTTGAAATAACTGGTGGGAAACAATATCCTCATGTTGAAATAACTGGTGGGAAACTGGGAAACTTAATATCCTCATGTGGAAATAACTGGTGGGAAACTGGGAAACGTAATATCCTCATGTGGAAATAACTGGTGGGAAACTTAATATCCTCATGTTGAAATAACTGGTGGAAAACTGGGAAACTTAATATCCTCATGTATAAATAACTGGTGGGAAACTGCATATCCTCATGTGGAAATAACTGGTGGGAAACTGCATATCCTCACGTGGAAATAACTGGTGGGAAACTGGGAAACTTAATGTCCTCATGTTGAAATAACTGGTGGGAAACTGGGAAACTTAATATCCTCATGTTGAAATAACTGGTGGGAAACTGGGAAACTTAATATCCTCATTTGGAAATAACTGGTAGGAAACTGCATATCCTCATGTGGAAATAACTGGTGGGAAACTGCATATCCTCATGTGGAAATAACTGGTGGGAAACTTAATATCCTCATGTTGAAATAACTGGTGGAAAACTGGGAAACTTAATATCCTCATGTATGAATAACTGGTGGGAAACTGCATATCCTCATGTGGAAATAACTGGTGGGAAACTGCATATCCTCACGTGGAAATAACTGGTGGGAAACTGGGAAACTTAATGTCCTCATGTTGAAATAACTGGTGGGAAACTGGGAAACTTAATATCCTCATATTGAAATAACTGGTGGGAAACTGGGAAACTGCATATTCTCACGTGGAAATAACTGGTGGGAAACTGGGAAACTTAATATCATCATGTTGAAATAACTGGTAGGAAACTGCATATCCTCATGTGGAAAGAACTGATGGGAAACTGGGAAACTGCATATCCTCATGTGGAAATAACTGGTAGGAAACTGCATATCCTCACGTGGAAATAACTGGTGGGAAACTGGGAAACTTAATATCCTCATGTTGAAATAACTGGTGGTAAACTGGGAAAGTTAATATCCTCATGTAGAAATAACTGGTGGGAAACTGCATATCCTCATGTGGAAATAACTGGTGGGAAACTGGGAAACTTAATGTCCTCATGTTGAAATAACTGGTGGGAAACTGGGAAACTTAATATCCTCATTTGGAAATAACTGGTAGGAAACTGCATATCCTCATGTGGAAATAACTGGTGGGAAACTGCATATCCTCATGTGGAAATAACTGGTGGGAAACTGGGAAACTTAATATCCTCATGTTGAAATAACTGGTGGGAAACAATATCCTCATGTTGAAATAACTGATGAGAAACTGGGAAACTTAATATCCTCATGTGGAAATAACTGGTGGGAAACTGGGAAACGTAATATCCTCATGTGGAAATAACTGGTGGGAAACTTAATATCCTCATGTGGAAATAACTGGTGGGAAACTGCATATCCTCACGTGGAAATAACTGGTGGGAAACTGGGAAACTTAATGTCCTCATGTTGAAATAACTGGTGGGAAACTGGGAAACTTAATATCCTCATTTGGAAATAACTGGTAGGAAACTGCATATCCTCATGTGGAAATAACTGGTGGGAAACTGCATATCCTCATGTGGAAATAACTGGTGGGAAACTGGGAAACTTAATATCCTCATGTTGAAATAACTGGTGGGAAACAATATCCTCATGTTGAAATAACTGATGAGAAACTGGGAAACTTAATATCCTCATGTGGAAATAACTGGTGGGAAACTGGGAAACGTAATATCCTCATGTGGAAATAACTGGTGGGAAACTTAATATCCTCATGTGGAAATAACTGGTGGGAAACTGCATATCCTCACGTGGAAATAACTGGTGGGAAACTGGGAAACTTAATGTCCTCATGTTGAAATAACTGGTGGGAAACTGGGAAACTTAATATCCTCATGTTGAAATAACTGGTGGGAAACTGGGAAACTGCATATTCTCACGTGGAAATAACTGGTGGAAAACTGTGAAACTTAATATCCTCATGTTGAAATTACTGGTAGGAAACTGCATATCCTCATGTGGAAAGAACTGGTGGGAAACTGGGAAACTGCATATCCTCATGTGGAAATAACTGGTGGGAAACTGGGAAACTTAATATCCTAATGTGGAAATAAGTGGTAGGAAACTGCATATCCTCGTATGGAAATAACTGGTGGGAAACTGGGAAACTGCATATCCTCATGTGGAAATAACTGGTAGGAAACTGCATATCCTCACGTGGAAATAACTGGTGGGAAACTGGGAAACTTAATATCCTCATGTGGAAATAACTGGTGGGAAACTGGGAAACTTAATATCCTCACGTGGAAATAACTGGTGGGAAACTGGGAAACTTAATATCCTCATGTGGAAATAATTGGTAGGAAACTGCATATCCTCACGTGTAAATAACTGGTAGGAAACTGGGAAACTTAATATGTTCATGTGGAAATAACTGGTGGGAAACTGGGAAACTTAATATCCTCATGTGGAAATAACTGGTAGGAAACTGCATATCCTCTTTGGAAATAACTGGTGGGAAACTGGGAAACTTAATATCCTCATGTTGAAATAACTGGTGGGAAACTGGGAAACTGCATATCCTCACGTGGAAATAACTGGTGGGAAACTGCGAAACTTAATATCCTCATGTGGAAATAACTGGTAGGAAACTGCATATCCTCATGTGGAAATAACTGGTGGTGAACTGGGAAACTGCATATCCTCATGTGGAAATAACTGGTAGGAAACTGCATATCCTCATTTGTAAATAACTGGTGGGAAACTGGGAAACTTAATATCCTCACGTGGAAATAACTGGTGGGAAACTGGGAAACTTAATATCCTCATGTGGAAATAACTGGTAGGAAACTGCATATCCTCATGTGGAAAGAACTGATGGGAAACTGGGAAACTGCATATCCTCATGTGGAAATAACTGGTAGGAAACTGCATATCCTCACGTGGAAATAACTGGTGGGAAACTGGGAAACTTAATATCCTCATGTTGAAATAACTGGTGGTAAACTGGGAAAGTTAATATCCTCATGTAGAAATAACTGGTGGGAAACTGCATATCCTCATGTGGAAATAACTGGTGGGAAACTGCATATCCTCACGTGGAAATAACTGGTGGGAAACTGGGAAACTTAATGTCCTCATGTTGAAATAACTGGTGGGAAACTGGGAAACTTAATATCCTCATTTGGAAATAACTGGTAGGAAACTGCATATCCTCATGTGGAAATAACTGGTGGGAAACTGCATATCCTCATGTGGAAATAACTGGTGGGAAACTGGGAAACTTAATATCCTCATGTTGAAATAACTGGTGGGAAACAATATCCTCATGTTGAAATAACTGATGAGAAACTGGGAAACTTAATATCCTCATGTGGAAATAACTGGTGGGAAACTGGGAAACGTAATATCCTCATGTGGAAATAACTGGTGGGAAACTTAATATCCTCATGTGGAAATAACTGGTGGGAAACTGCATATCCTCACGTGGAAATAACTGGTGGGAAACTGGGAAACTTAATGTCCTCATGTTGAAATAACTGGTGGGAAACTGGGAAACTTAATATCCTCATGTTGAAATAACTGGTGGGAAACTGGGAAACTGCATATTCTCACGTGGAAATAACTGGTGGAAAACTGTGAAACTTAATATCCTCATGTTGAAATTACTGGTAGGAAACTGCATATCCTCATGTGGAAAGAACTGGTGGGAAACTGGGAAACTGCATATCCTCATGTGGAAATAACTGGTGGGAAACTGGGAAACTTAATATCCTCATGTGGAAATAAGTGGTAGGAAACTGCATATCCTCGTATGGAAATAACTGGTGGGAAACTGGGAAACTGCATATCCTCATGTGGAAATAACTGGTAGGAAACTGCATATCCTCACGTGGAAATAACTGGTGGGAAACTGGGAAACTTAATATCCTCATGTGGAAATAACTGGTGGGAAACTGGGAAACTTAATATCCTCACGTGGAAATAACTGGTGGGAAACTGGGAAACTTAATATCCTCATGTGGAAATAATTGGTAGGAAACTGCATATCCTCACGTGTAAATAACTGGTAGGAAACTGGGAAACTTAATATGTTCATGTGGAAATAACTGGTGGGAAACTGGGAAACTTAATATCCTCATGTGGAAATAACTGGTAGGAAACTGCATATCCTCTTTGGAAATAACTGGTGGGAAACTGGGAAACTTAATATCCTCATGTTGAAATAACTGGTGGGAAACTGGGAAACTGCATATCCTCACGTGGAAATAACTGGTGGGAAACTGCGAAACTTAATATCCTCATGTGGAAATAACTGGTAGGAAACTGCATATCCTCATGTGGAAATAACTGGTGGTGAACTGGGAAACTGCATATCCTCATGTGGAAATAACTGGTAGGAAACTGCATATCCTCATGTGGAAATAACTGGTGGGAAACTGCATATCCTCACGTGGAAATAACTGGTGGGAAACTGGGAAACTTAATGTCCTCATGTTGAAATAACTGGTGGGAAACTGGGAAACTTAATATCCTCATTTGGAAATAACTGGTAGGAAACTGCATATCCTCATGTGGAAATAACTGGTGGGAAACTGCATATCCTCATGTGGAAATAACTGGTGGGAAACTGGGAAACTTAATATCCTCATGTTGAAATAACTGGTGGGAAACAATATCCTCATGTTGAAATAACTGATGAGAAACTGGGAAACTTAATATCCTCATGTGGAAATAACTGGTGGGAAACTGGGAAACGTAATATCCTCATGTGGAAATAACTGGTGGGAAACTTAATATCCTCATGTGGAAATAACTGGTGGGAAACTGCATATCCTCACGTGGAAATAACTGGTGGGAAACTGGGAAACTTAATGTCCTCATGTTGAAATAACTGGTGGGAAACTGGGAAACTTAATATCCTCATGTTGAAATAACTGGTGGGAAACTGGGAAACTTAATATCCTCATTTGGAAATAACTGGTAGGAAACTGCATATCCTCATGTGGAAATAACTGGTGGGAAACTGCATATCCTCATGTGGAAATAACTGGTGGGAAACTGGGAAACTTAATATCCTCATGTTGAAATAACTGGTGGGAAACAATATCCTCATGTTGAAATAACTGATGAGAAACTGGGAAACTTAATATCCTCATGTGGAAATAACTGGTGGGAAACTTAATATCCTCATGTGGAAATAACTGGTGGGAAACTGCATATCCTCACGTGGAAATAACTGGTGGGAAACTGGGAAACTTAATGTCCTCATGTTGAAATAACTGGTGGGAAACTGGGAAACTTAATATCCTCATGTTGAAATAACTGGTGGGAAACTGGGAAACTGCATATTCTCACGTGGAAATAACTGGTGGAAAACTGTGAAACTTAATATCCTCATGTTGAAATTACTGGTAGGAAACTGCATATCCTCATGTGGAAAGAACTGGTGGGAAACTGGGAAACTGCATATCCTCATGTGGAAATAACTGGTGGGAAACTGGGAAACTTAATATCCTCATGTGGAAATAAGTGGTAGGAAACTGCATATCCTCGTATGGAAATAACTGGTGGGAAACTGGGAAACTGCATATCCTCATGTGGAAATAACTGGTAGGAAACTGCATATCCTCACGTGGAAATAACTGGTGGGAAACTGGGAAACTTAATATCCTCATGTGGAAATAACTGGTGGGAAACTGGGAAACTTAATATCCTCACGTGGAAATAACTGGTGGGAAACTGGGAAACTTAATATCCTCATGTGGAAATAATTGGTAGGAAACTGCATATCCTCACGTGTAAATAACTGGTAGGAAACTGGGAAACTTAATATGTTCATGTGGAAATAACTGGTGGGAAACTGGGAAACTTAATATCCTCATGTGGAAATAACTGGTAGGAAACTGCATATCCTCTTTGGAAATAACTGGTGGGAAACTGGGAAACTTAATATCCTCATGTTGAAATAACTGGTGGGAAACTGGGAAACTGCATATCCTCACGTGGAAATAACTGGTGGGAAACTGCGAAACTTAATATCCTCATGTGGAAATAACTGGTAGGAAACTGCATATCCTCATGTGGAAATAACTGGTGGTGAACTGGGAAACTGCATATCCTCATGTGGAAATAACTGGTAGGAAACTGCATATCCTCATTTGGAAATAACTGGTGGGAAACTGGGAAACTTAATATCCTCACGTGGAAATAACTGGTGGGAAACTGGGAAACTTAATATCCTCATGTGGAAATAACTGGTGGGAAACTGGGAAACTTAATATCCTCATGTGGAAATAACTGGTAGGAAACTGCATATCCTCATGTGGAAATAACTGGTGGGAAACTGGGAAACTGCATATCCTCATGTGGAAATAACTGGTAGGAAACTGCATATCCTCACGTGGAAATAAATGGTGGGAAACTGGGAAACTTAATATCCTCTTGTGGAAATAACTGGTGGGAAACTGGGAAACTTAATATCCTCATGTGGAAATAACTGGCGGGAAACTGCATATCCTCACGTAGAAATAACTGGTAGGAAACTGCATATCCTCATGTGGAAATAACTGGTGGGAAACTGCATATCCTCATGTGGAAATAACTGGCGGGAAACTGCATATCCTCACATGGAAATAACTGGTGGGAAACTAGGAAACTTAATATTCTCATGTTGAAATAACTGGTGGGAAACTGGGAAACTTAATATCCTCATGTGGAAATAACTGGTAGGAAACTGCATATCCTCACGTGGAAATAACTGGTGGGAAATTAGGAAACTTAATATTCTCATGTTGAAATAACTGGTGGGAAACTGGGAAACTTAATATCCTCATGTGGAAATAACTGGTAGGAAACTGCATATCCTCAGTTGGAAATAACTGGTGGGAATCTGGGAAACTTAATATCCTCATGTTGAAATAACTGGTGGGAAACTGGGAAACTTAATATCCTCATGTGGAAATAACTGGTGGGAAACTGGGAAAATGAATATCCTCACGTAGAAATAACTGGTGGGAAACTGGGAAACTTAATATCCTCATGTTGAAATAACTGGTGGGAAACTTAATATCCTCATGTTGAAATAACTGGTGGAAAACTGGGAAACTTAATATCCTCATGTGGAAATAACTGGTGGTAAACTGGGAAACTTAATATCCTCATGTTGAAATAACTGGTGGGAAACAATATCCTCATGTTGAAATAACTGGTGGGAAACTGGGAAACTTAATATCATCATGTTGAAATAACTGGTAGGAAACTGCATATCCTCATGTGGAAAGAACTGATGGGAAACTGGGAAACTGCATATCCTCATGTGGAAATAACTGGTAGGAAACTGCATATCCTCACGTGGAAATAACTGGTGGGAAACTGGGAAACTTAATATCCTCATGTTGAAATAACTGGTGGTAAACTGGGAAACTTAATATCCTCATGTAGAAATAACTGGTGGGAAACTGCATATCCTCATGTGGAAATAACTGGTGGGAAACTGCATATCCTCACGTGGAAATAACTGGTGGGAAACTGGGAAACTTAATGTCCTCATGTTGAAATAACTGGTGGGAAACTGGGAAACTTAATATCCTCATTTGGAAATAACTGGTAGGAAACTGCATATCCTCATGTGGAAATAACTGGTGGGAAACTGGGAAACTTAATATCCTCATGTTGAAATAACTGGTGGGAAACAATATCCTCATGTTGAAATAACTGATGAGAAACTGGGAAACTTAATATCCTCATGTGGAAATAACTGGTGGGAAACTGGGAAACGTAATATCCTCATGTGGAAATAACTGGTGGGAAACTTAATATCCTCATGTTGAAATAACTGGTAGGAAACTGGGAAACTTAATATGTTCATGTGGAAATAACTGGTGGGAAACTGGGAAACTTAATATCCTTATGTGGAAATAACTGGTAGGAAACTGCATATCCTCTTTGGAAATAACTGGTGGGAAACTGGGAAACTTAATATCCTCATGTTGAAATAACTGGTGGGAAACTGGGAAACTGCATATCCTCACGTGGAAATAACTGGTGGGAAACTGCGAAACTTAATATCCTCATGTGGAAATAACTGGTAGGAAACTGCATATCCTCATGTGGAAATAACTGGTGGTGAACTGGGAAACTGCATATCCTCATGTGGAAATAACTGGTAGGAAACTGCATATCCTCATTTGGAAATAACTGGTGGGAAACTGGGAAACTTAATATCCTCATGTGGAAATAACTGGTGGGAAACTGGGAAAATGAATATCCTCACGTAGAAATAACTGGTGGGAAACTGGGAAACTTAATATCCTCATGTTGAAATAACTGGTGGGAAACTTAATATCCTCATGTTGAAATAACTGGTGGAAAACTGGGAAACTTAATATCCTCATGTGGAAATAACTGGTAGGAAACTGCATATCCTCATGTGGAAATAACTGGTGGGAAACTGGGAAACTTAATATCCTCATGTTGAAATAACTGGTGGGAAACAATATCCTCATGTTGAAATAACTGGTGGGAAACTGGGAAACTTAATATCCTCATGTGGAAATAACTGGTGGGAAACTGGGAAACGTAATATCCTCATGTGGAAATAACTGGTGGGAAACTTAATATCCTCATGTTGAAATAACTGGTGGAAAACTGGGAAACTTAATATCCTCATGTATAAATAACTGGTGGGAAACTGCATATCCTCATGTGGAAATAACTGGTGGGAAACTGCATATCCTCACGTGGAAATAACTGGTGGGAAACTGGGAAACTTAATGTCCTCATGTTGAAATAACTGGTGGGAAACTGGGAAACTTAATATCCTCATGTTGAAATAACTGGTGGGAAACTGGGAAACTGCATATTCTCACGTGGAAATAACTGGTGGGAAACTGGGAAACTTAATATCATCATGTTGAATAACTGGTAGGAAACTGCATATCCTCATGTGGAAAGAACTGATGGGAAACTGGGAAACTGCATATCCTCATGTGGAAATAACTGGTAGGAAACTGCATATCCTCACGTGGAAATAACTGGTGGGAAACTGGGAAACTTAATATCCTCATGTTGAAATAACTGGTGGTAAACTAGGAAACTTAATATCCTCATGTAGAAATAACTGGTGGGAAACTGCATATCCTCATGTGGAAATAACTGGTGGGAAACTGCATATCCTCACGTGGAAATAACTGGTGGGAAACTGGGAAACTTAATGTCCTCATGTTGAAATAACTGGTGGGATACTGGGAAACTTAATATCCTCATTTGGAAATAACTGGTAGGAAACTGCATATCCTCATTTGGAAATAACTGGTGGGAAACTGGGAAACTTAATATCCTCATGTTGAAATAACTGGTGGGAAACAATATCCTCATGTTGAAATAACTGATGAGAAACTGGGAAACTTAATATCCTCATGTGGAAATAACTGGTGGGAAACTGGGAAACGTAATATCCTCATGTGGAAATAACTGGTGGGAAACTTAATATCCTCATGTGGAAATAACTGGTGGGAAACTGCATATCCTCACGTGGAAATAACTGGTGGGAAACTGGGAAACTTAATGTCCTCATGTTGAAATAACTGGTGGGAAACTGGGAAACTTAATATCCTCATGTTGAAATAACTGGTGGGAAACTGGGAAACTGCATATTCTCACGTGGAAATAACTGGTGGAAAACTGTGAAACTTAATATCCTCATGTTGAAATTACTGGTAGGAAACTGCATATCCTCATGTGGAAAGAACTGGTGGGAAACTGGGAAACTGCATATCCTCATGTGGAAATAACTGGTGGGAAACTGGGAAACTTAATATCCTCATGTGGAAATAAGTGGTAGGAAACTGCATATCCTCGTATGGAAATAACTGGTGGGAAACTGGGAAACTGCATATCCTCATGTGGAAATAACTGGTAGGAAACTGCATATCCTCACGTGGAAATAACTGGTGGGAAACTGGGAAACTTAATATCCTCATGTGGAAATAATTGGTAGGAAACTGCATATCCTCACGTGTAAATAACTGGTAGGAAACTGGGAAACTTAATATGTTCATGTTTAAATAACTGGTGGGAAACTGGGAAACTTAATATCCTCATGTGGAAATAACTGGTAGGAAACTGCATATCCTCTTTGGAAATAACTGGTGGGAAACTGGGAAACTGCATATCCTCATGTGGAAATAACTGGTAGGAAACTGCATATCCTCACATGGAAATAAATGGTGGGAAACTGGGAAACTTAATATCCTCTTGTGGAAATAACTGGTGGGAAACTGCATATCCTCATGTGGAAATAACTGGCGGGAAACTGCATATCCTCACATGGAAATAACTGGTGGGAAACTAGGAAACTTAATATTCTCATGTTGAAATAACTGGTGGGAAACTGGGAAACTTAATATCCTCATGTGGAAATAACTGGTAGGAAACTGCATATCCTCACGTGGAAATAACTGGTGGGAAATTAGGAAACTTAATATTCTCATGTTGAAATAACTGGTGGGAAACTGGGAAACTTAATATCCTCATGTGGAAATAACTGGTAGGACACTGCATATCCTCAGTTGGAAATAACTGGTGGGAAACTGGGAAACTTAATATCCTCATGTTGAAATAACTGGTGGGAAACTGGGAAACTTAATATCCTCATGTGGAAATAACTGGTGGGAAACTGGGAAAATGAATATCCTCACGTAGAAATAACTGGTGGGAAACTGGGAAACGTAATATCCTCATGTTGAAATAACTGGTGGGAAACTTAATATCCTCATGTTGAAATAACTGGTGGAAAACTGGGAAACTTAATATCCTCATGTGGAAATAACTGGTAGGAAACTGCATATCCTCATGTGGAAATAACTGGTGGGAAACTGGGAAACTTAATATCCTCATGTTGAAATAACTGGTGGGAAACAATATCCTCATGTTGAAATAACTGGTGGGAAACTGGGAAACTTAATATCCTCATGTGGAAATAACTGGTGGGAAACTGGGAAACGTAATATCCTCATGTGGAAATAACTGGTGGGAAACTGCATATCCTCATGTGGAAATAACTGGTGGGAAACTGCATATCCTCAAGTGGAAATAACTGGTGGGAAACTGGGAAACTTAATGTCCTCATGTTGAAATAACTGGTGGGAAACTGGGAAACTTAATATCCTCATATTGAAATAACTGGTGGGAAACTGGGAAACTGCATATTCTCACGTGGAAATAACTGGTGGGAAACTGGGAAACTTAATATCATCATGTTGAAATAACTGGTAGGAAACTGCATATCCTCATGTGGAAAGAACTGATGGGAAACTGAGAAACTGCATATCCTCATGTGGAAATAACTGGTAGGAAACTGCATATCCTCACGTGGAAATAACTGGTGGGAAACTGGGAAACTTAATATCCTCATGTTGAAATAACTGGTGGTAAACTGGGAAACTTAATATCCTCATGTAGAAATAACTGGTGGGAAACTGCATATCCTCATGTGGAAATAACTGGTGGGAAACTGCATATCCTCACGTGGAAATAACTGGTGGGAAACTGGGAAACTTAATGTCCTCATGTTGAAATAACTGGTGGGAAACTGGGAAACTTAATATCCTCATTTGGAAATAACTGGTAGGAAACTGCATATCCTCATGTGGAAATAACTGGTGGGAAACTGCATATCCTCATGTGGAAATAACTGGTGGGAAACTGGGAAACTTAATATCCTCATGTTGAAATAACTGGTGGGAAACAATATCCTCATGTTGAAATAACTGATGAGAAACTGGGAAACTTAATATCCTCATGTGGAAATAACTGGTGGGAAACTGGGAAACGTAATATCCTCATGTGGAAATAACTGGTGGGAAACTTAATATCCTCATGTGGAAATAACTGGTGGGAAACTGCATATCCTCACGTGGAAATAACTGGTGGGAAACTGGGAAACTTAATGTCCTCATGTTGAAATAACTGGTGGGAAACTGGGAAACTTAATATCCTCATGTTGAAATAACTGGTGGGAAACTGGGAAACTGCATATTCTCACGTGGAAATAACTGGTGGAAAACTGTGAAACTTAATATCCTCATGTTGAAATTACTGGTAGGAAACTGCATATCCTCATGTGGAAAGAACTGGTGGGAAACTGGGAAACTGCATATCCTCATGTGGAAATAACTGGTGGGAAACTGGGAAACTTAATATCCTCATGTGGAAATAAGTGGTAGGAAACTGCATATCCTCGTATGGAAATAACTGGTGGGAAACTGGGAAACTGCATATCCTCATGTGGAAATAACTGGTAGGAAACTGCATATCCTCACGTGGAAATAACTGGTGGGAAACTGGGAAACTTAATATCCTCATGTGGAAATAATTGGTAGGAAACTGCATATCCTCACGTGTAAATAACTGGTAGGAAACTGGGAAACTTAATATGTTCATGTTTAAATAACTGGTGGGAAACTGGGAAACTTAATATCCTCATGTGGAAATAACTGGTAGGAAACTGCATATCCTCTTTGGAAATAACTGGTGGGAAACTGGGAAACTGCATATCCTCATGTGGAAATAACTGGTAGGAAACTGCATATCCTCACGTGGAAATAAATGGTGGGAAACTGGGAAACTTAATATCCTCTTGTGGAAATAACTGGTGGGAAACTGCATATCCTCATGTGGAAATAACTGGCGGGAAACTGCATATCCTCACATGGAAATAACTGGTGGGAAACTAGGAAACTTAATATTCTCATGTTGAAATAACTGGTGGGAAACTGGGAAACTTAATATCCTCATGTGGAAATAACTGGTAGGAAACTGCATATCCTCACGTGGAAATAACTGGTGGGAAATTAGGAAACTTAATATTCTCATGTTGAAATAACTGGTGGGAAACTGGGAAACTTAATATCCTCATGTGGAAATAACTGGTAGGACACTGCATATCCTCAGTTGGAAATAACTGGTGGGAAACTGGGAAACTTAATATCCTCATGTTGAAATAACTGGTGGGAAACTGGGAAACTTAATATCCTCATGTGGAAATAACTGGTGGGAAACTGGGAAAATGAATATCCTCACGTAGAAATAACTGGTGGGAAACTGGGAAACGTAATATCCTCATGTTGAAATAACTGGTGGGAAACTTAATATCCTCATGTTGAAATAACTGGTGGAAAACTGGGAAACTTAATATCCTCATGTGGAAATAACTGGTAGGAAACTGCATATCCTCATGTGGAAATAACTGGTGGGAAACTGGGAAACTTAATATCCTCATGTTGAAATAACTGGTGGGAAACAATATCCTCATGTTGAAATAACTGGTGGGAAACTGGGAAACTTAATATCCTCATGTGGAAATAACTGGTGGGAAACTGGGAAACGTAATATCCTCATGTGGAAATAACTGGTGGGAAACTGCATATCCTCATGTGGAAATAACTGGTGGGAAACTGCATATCCTCAAGTGGAAATAACTGGTGGGAAACTGGGAAACTTAATGTCCTCATGTTGAAATAACTGGTGGGAAACTGGGAAACTTAATATCCTCATATTGAAATAACTGGTGGGAAACTGGGAAACTGCATATTCTCACGTGGAAATAACTGGTGGGAAACTGGGAAACTTAATATCATCATGTTGAAATAACTGGTAGGAAACTGCATATCCTCATGTGGAAAGAACTGATGGGAAACTGAGAAACTGCATATCCTCATGTGGAAATAACTGGTAGGAAACTGCATATCCTCACGTGGAAATAACTGGTGGGAAACTGGGAAACTTAATATCCTCATGTTGAAATAACTGGTGGTAAACTGGGAAACTTAATATCCTCATGTAGAAATAACTGGTGGGAAACTGCATATCCTCATGTGGAAATAACTGGTGGGAAACTGCATATCCTCACGTGGAAATAACTGGTGGGAAACTGGGAAACTTAATGTCCTCATGTTGAAATAACTGGTGGGAAACTGGGAAACTTAATATCCTCATTTGGAAATAACTGGTAGGAAACTGCATATCCTCATGTGGAAATAACTGGTGGGAAACTGCATATCCTCATGTGGAAATAACTGGTGGGAAACTGGGAAACTTAATATCCTCATGTTGAAATAACTGGTGGGAAACAATATCCTCATGTTGAAATAACTGATGAGAAACTGGGAAACTTAATATCCTCATGTGGAAATAACTGGTGGGAAACTGGGAAACGTAATATCCTCATGTGGAAATAACTGGTGGGAAACTTAATATCCTCATGTGGAAATAACTGGTGGGAAACTGCATATCCTCACGTGGAAATAACTGGTGGGAAACTGGGAAACTTAATGTCCTCATGTTGAAATAACTGGTGGGAAACTGGGAAACTTAATATCCTCATGTTGAAATAACTGGTGGGAAACTGGGAAACTGCATATTCTCACGTGGAAATAACTGGTGGAAAACTGTGAAACTTAATATCCTCATGTTGAAATTACTGGTAGGAAACTGCATATCCTCATGTGGAAAGAACTGGTGGGAAACTGGGAAACTGCATATCCTCATGTGGAAATAACTGGTGGGAAACTGGGAAACTTAATATCCTCATGTGGAAATAAGTGGTGGGAAACTAGGAAACTTAATATTCTCATGTTGAAATAACTGGTGGGAAACTGGGAAACTTAATATCCTCATGTGGAAATAACTGGTAGGAAACTGCATATCCTCACGTGGAAATAACTGGTGGGAAATTAGGAAACTTAATATTCTCATGTTGAAATAACTGGTGGGAAACTGGGAAACTTAATATCCTCATGTGGAAATAACTGGTAGGAAACTGCATATCCTCAGTTGGAAATAACTGGTGGGAAACTGGGAAACTTAATATCCTCATGTTGAAATAACTGGTGGGAAACTGGGAAACTTAATATCCTCATGTGGAAATAACTGGTGGGAAACTGGGAAAATGAATATCCTCACGTAGAAATAACTGGTGGGAAACTGGGAAACTTAATATCCTCATGTTGAAATAACTGGTGGGAAACTTAATATCCTCATGTTGAAATAACTGGTGGAAAACTGGGAAACTTAATATCCTCATGTGGAAATAACTGGTAGGAAACTGCATATCCTCATGTGGAAATAACTGGTGGGAAACTGGGAAACTTAATATCCTCATGTTGAAATAACTGGTGGGAAACAATATCCTCATGTTGAAATAACTGGTGGGAAACTGGGAAACTTAATATCCTCATGTGGAAATAACTGGTGGGAAACTGGGGAACGTAATATCCTCATGTGGAAATAACTGGTGGGAAACTTAATATCCTCATGTTGAAATAACTGGTGGAAAACTGGGAAACTTAATATCCTCATGTATAAATAACTGGTGGGAAACTGCATATCCTCATGTGGAAATAACTGGTGGGAAACTGCATATCCTCACGTGGAAATAACTGGTGGGAAACTGGGAAACTTAATGTCCTCATGTTGAAATAACTGGTGGGAAACTGGGAAACTTAATATCCTCATGTTGAAATAACTGGTGGGAAACTGGGAAACTTAATATCCTCATTTGGAAATAACTGGTAGGAAACTGCATATCCTCATGTGGAAATAACTGGTGGGAAACTGCATATCCTCATGTGGAAATAACTGGTGGGAAACTTAATATCCTCATGTTGAAATAACTGGTGGAAAACTGGGAAACTTAATATCCTCATGTATAAATAACTGGTGGGAAACTGCATATCCTCATGTGGAAATAACTGGTGGGAAACTGCATATCCTCACGTGGAAATAACTGGTGGGAAACTGGGAAACTTAATGTCCTCATGTTGAAATAACTGGTGGGAAACTGGGAAACTTAATATCCTCATATTGAAATAACTGGTGGGAAACTGGGAAACTGCATATTCTCACGTGGAAATAACTGGTGGGAAACTGGGAAACTTAATATCATCATGTTGAAATAACTGGTAGGAAACTGCATATCCTCATGTGGAAAGAACTGATGGGAAACTGGGAAACTGCATATCCTCATGTGGAAATAACTGGTAGGAAACTGCATATCCTCACGTGGAAATAACTGGTGGGAAACTGGGAAACTTAATAACCTCATGTTGAAATAACTGGTGGTAAACTGGGAAAGTTAATATCCTCATGTAGAAATAACTGGTGGGAAACTGCATATCCTCATGTGGAAATAACTGGTGGGAAACTGCATATCCTCACGTGGAAATAACTGGTGGGAAACTGGGAAACTTAATGTCCTCATGTTGAAATAACTGGTGGGAAACTGGGAAACTTAATATCCTCATGTTGAAATAACTGGTGGGAAACTGGGAAACTTAATATCCTCATTTGGAAATAACTGGTAGGAAACTGCATATCCTCATGTGGAAATAACTGGTGGGAAACTGCATATCCTCATGTGGAAATAACTGGTGGGAAACTTAATATCCTCATGTTGAAATAACTGGTGGAAAACTGGGAAACTTAATATCCTCATGTATAAATAACTGGTGGGAAACTGCATATCCTCATGTGGAAATAACTGGTGGGAAACTGCATATCCTCACGTGGAAATAACTGGTGGGAAACTGGGAAACTTAATGTCCTCATGTTGAAATAACTGGTGGGAAACTGGGAAACTTAATATCCTCATATTGAAATAACTGGTGGGAAACTGGGAAACTGCATATTCTCACGTGGAAATAACTGGTGGGAAACTGGGAAACTTAATATCATCATGTTGAAATAACTGGTAGGAAACTGCATATCCTCATGTGGAAAGAACTGATGGGAAACTGGGAAACTGCATATCCTCATGTGGAAATAACTGGTAGGAAACTGCATATCCTCACGTGGAAATAACTGGTGGGAAACTGGGAAACTTAATATCCTCATGTTGAAATAACTGGTGGTAAACTGGGAAAGTTAATATCCTCATGTAGAAATAACTGGTGGGAAACTGCATATCCTCATGTGGAAATAACTGGTGGGAAACTGCATATCCTCACGTGGAAATAACTGGTGGGAAACTGGGAAACTTAATGTCCTCATGTTGAAATAACTGGTGGGAAACTGGGAAACTTAATATCCTCATTTGGAAATAACTGGTAGGAAACTGCATATCCTCATGTGGAAATAACTGGTGGGAAACTGCATATCCTCATGTGGAAATAACTGGTGGGAAACTGGGAAACTTAATATCCTCATGTTGAAATAACTGGTGGGAAACAATATCCTCATGTTGAAATAACTGATGAGAAACTGGGAAACTTAATATCCTCATGTGGAAATAACTGGTGGGAAACTGGGAAACGTAATATCCTCATGTGGAAATAACTGGTGGGAAACTTAATATCCTCATGTGGAAATAACTGGTGGGAAACTGCATATCCTCACGTGGAAATAACTGGTGGGAAACTGGGAAACTTAATGTCCTCATGTTGAAATAACTGGTGGGAAACTGGGAAACTTAATATCCTCATGTTGAAATAACTGGTGGGAAACTGGGAAACTGCATATTCTCACGTGGAAATAACTGGTGGAAAACTGTGAAACTTAATATCCTCATGTTGAAATTACTGGTAGGAAACTGCATATCCTCATGTGGAAAGAACTGGTGGGAAACTGGGAAACTGCATATCCTCATGTGGAAATAACTGGTGGGAAACTGGGAAACTTAATATCCTCATGTGGAAATAAGTGGTAGGAAACTGCATATCCTCGTATGGAAATAACTGGTGGGAAACTGGGAAACTGCATATCCTCATGTGGAAATAACTGGTAGGAAACTGCATATCCTCACGTGGAAATAACTGGTGGGAAACTGGGAAACTTAATATCCTCATGTGGAAATAACTGGTGGGAAACTGGGAAACTTAATATCCTCACGTGGAAATAACTGGTGGGAAACTGGGAAACTTAATATCCTCATGTGGAAATAATTGGTAGGAAACTGCATATCCTCACGTGTAAATAACTGGTAGGAAACTGGGAAACTTAATATGTTCATGTGGAAATAACTGGTGGGAAACTGGGAAACTTAATATCCTCATGTGGAAATAACTGGTAGGAAACTGCATATCCTCTTTGGAAATAACTGGTGGGAAACTGGGAAACTTAATATCCTCATGTTGAAATAACTGGTGGGAAACTGGGAAACTGCATATCCTCACGTGGAAATAACTGGTGGGAAACTGCGAAACTTAATATCCTCATGTGGAAATAACTGGTAGGAAACTGCATATCCTCATGTGGAAATAACTGGTGGTGAACTGGGAAACTGCATATCCTCATGTGGAAATAACTGGTAGGAAACTGCATATCCTCATTTGTAAATAACTGGTGGGAAACTGGGAAACTTAATATCCTCACGTGGAAATAACTGGTGGGAAACTGGGAAACTTAATATCCTCATGTGGAAATAACTGGTGGGAAACTGGGAAACTTAATATCCTCATGTGGAAATAACTGGTAGGAAACTGCATATCCTCATGTGGAAATAACTGGTGGGAAACTGGGAAACTGCATATTCTCATGTGGAAATAACTGGTAGGAAACTGCATATCCTCACGTGGAAATAAATGGTGGGAAACTGGGAAACTTAATATCCTCTTGTGGAAATAACTGGTGGGAAACTGGGAAACTTAATATCCTCATGTGGAAATAACTGGCGGGAAACTGCATATCCTCACGTAGAAATAACTGGTAGGAAACTGCATATCCTCATGTGGAAATAACTGGTGGGAAACTGCATATCCTCATGTGGAAATAACTGGCGGGAAACTGCATATCCTCACATGGAAATAACTGGTGGGAAACTAGGAAACTTAATATTCTCATGTTGAAATAACTGGTGGGAAACTGGGAAACTTAATATCCTCATGTGGAAATAACTGGTAGGAAACTGCATATCCTCACGTGGAAATAACTGGTGGGAAATTAGGAAACTTAATATTCTCATGTTGAAATAACTGGTGGGAAACTGGGAAACTTAATATCCTCATGTGGAAATAACTGGTAGGAAACTGCATATCCTCAGTTGGAAATAACTGGTGGGAAACTGGGAAACTTAATATCCTCATGTTGAAATAACTGGTGGGAAACTGGGAAACTTAATATCCTCATGTGGAAATAACTGGTGGGAAACTGGGAAAATGAATATCCTCACGTAGAAATAACTGGTGGGAAACTGGGAAACTTAATATCCTCATGTTGAAATAACTGGTGGGAAACTTAATATCCTCATGTTGAAATAACTGGTGGAAAACTGGGAAACTTAATATCCTCATGTGGAAATAACTGGTGGTAAACTGGGAAACTTAATATCCTCATGTTGAAATAACTGGTGGGAAACAATATCCTCATGTTGAAATAACTGGTGGGAAACTGGGAAACTTAATATCATCATGTTGAAATAACTGGTAGGAAACTGCATATCCTCATGTGGAAAGAACTGATGGGAAACTGGGAAACTGCATATCCTCATGTGGAAATAACTGGTAGGAAACTGCATATCCTCACGTGGAAATAACTGGTGGGAAACTGCATATCCTCACGTGGAAATAACTGGTAGGAAACTGGGAAACTTAATATGTTCATGTGGAAATAACTGGTGGGAAACTGGGAAACTTAATATCCTCATGTGGAAATAACTGGTAGGAAACTGCATATCCTCTTTGGAAATAACTGGTGGGAAACTGGGAAACTTAATATCCTCATGTTGAAATAACTGGTGGGAAACTGGGAAACTGCATATCCTCACGTGGAAATAACTGGTGGGAAACTGCGAAACTTAATATCCTCATGTGGAAATAACTGGTAGGAAACTGCATATCCTCATGTGGAAATAACTGGTGGTGAACTGGGAAACTGCATATCCTCATGTGGAAATAACTGGTAGGAAACTGCATATCCTCATTTGTAAATAACTGGTGGGAAACTGGGAAACTTAATATCCTCACGTGGAAATAACTGGTGGGAAACTGGGAAACTTAATATCCTCATGTGGAAATAACTGGTGGGAAACTGGGAAACTTAATATCCTCATGTGGAAATAACTGGTAGGAAACTGCATATCCTCATGTGGAAATAACTGGTGGGAAACTGGGAAACTGCATATTCTCATGTGGAAATAACTGGTAGGAAACTGCATATCCTCACGTGGAAATAAATGGTGGGAAACTGGGAAACTTAATATCCTCTTGTGGAAATAACTGGTGGGAAACTGGGAAACTTAATATCCTCATGTGGAAATAACTGGCGGGAAACTGCATATCCTCACGTAGAAATAACTGGTAGGAAACTGCATATCCTCATGTGGAAATAACTGGTGGGAAACTGCATATCCTCATGTGGAAATAACTGGTGGGAAACTGGGAAACTTAATATCCTCATGTTGAAATAACTGGTGGGAAACAATATCCTCATGTTGAAATAACTGATGAGAAACTGGGAAACTTAATATCCTCATGTGGAAATAACTGGTGGGAAACTGGGAAACGTAATATCCTCATGTGGAAATAACTGGTGGGAAACTTAATATCCTCATGTTGAAATAACTGGTAGGAAACTGGGAAACTTAATATGTTCATGTGGAAATAACTGGTGGGAAACTGGGAAACTTAATATCCTTATGTGGAAATAACTGGTAGGAAACTGCATATCCTCTTTGGAAATAACTGGTGGGAAACTGGGAAACTTAATATCCTCATGTTGAAATAACTGGTGGGAAACTGGGAAACTTAATATCCTCATTTGGAAATAACTGGTAGGAAACTGCATATCCTCATGTGGAAATAACTGGTGGGAAACTGCATATCCTCATGTGGAAATAACTGGTGGGAAACTTAATATCCTCATGTTGAAATAACTGGTGGAAAACTGGGAAACTTAATATCCTCATGTATAAATAACTGGTGGGAAACTGCATATCCTCATGTGGAAATAACTGGTGGGAAACTGCATATCCTCACGTGGAAATAACTGGTGGGAAACTGGGAAACTTAATGTCCTCATGTTGAAATAACTGGTGGGAAACTGGGAAACTTAATATCCTCATATTGAAATAACTGGTGGGAAACTGGGAAACTGCATATTCTCACGTGGAAATAACTGGTGGGAAACTGGGAAACTTAATATCATCATGTTGAAATAACTGGTAGGAAACTGCATATCCTCATGTGGAAAGAACTGATGGGAAACTGGGAAACTGCATATCCTCATGTGGAAATAACTGGTAGGAAACTGCATATCCTCACGTGGAAATAACTGGTGGGAAACTGGGAAACTTAATATCCTCATGTTGAAATAACTGGTGGTAAACTGGGAAAGTTAATATCCTCATGTAGAAATAACTGGTGGGAAACTGCATATCCTCATGTGGAAATAACTGGTGGGAAACTGCATATCCTCACGTGGAAATAACTGGTGGGAAACTGGGAAACTTAATGTCCTCATGTTGAAATAACTGGTGGGAAACTGGGAAACTTAATATCCTCATTTGGAAATAACTGGTAGGAAACTGCATATCCTCATGTGGAAATAACTGGTGGGAAACTGCATATCCTCATGTGGAAATAACTGGTGGGAAACTGGGAAACTTAATATCCTCATGTTGAAATAACTGGTGGGAAACAATATCCTCATGTTGAAATAACTGATGAGAAACTGGGAAACTTAATATCCTCATGTGGAAATAACTGGTGGGAAACTGGGAAACGTAATATCCTCATGTGGAAATAACTGGTGGGAAACTTAATATCCTCATGTGGAAATAACTGGTGGGAAACTGCATATCCTCACGTGGAAATAACTGGTGGGAAACTGGGAAACTTAATGTCCTCATGTTGAAATAACTGGTGGGAAACTGGGAAACTTAATATCCTCATGTTGAAATAACTGGTGGGAAACTGGGAAACTGCATATTCTCACGTGGAAATAACTGGTGGAAAACTGTGAAACTTAATATCCTCATGTTGAAATTACTGGTAGGAAACTGCATATCCTCATGTGGAAAGAACTGGTGGGAAACTGGGAAACTGCATATCCTCATGTGGAAATAACTGGTGGGAAACTGGGAAACTTAATATCCTCATGTGGAAATAAGTGGTAGGAAACTGCATATCCTCGTATGGAAATAACTGGTGGGAAACTGGGAAACTGCATATCCTCATGTGGAAATAACTGGTAGGAAACTGCATATCCTCACGTGGAAATAACTGGTGGGAAACTGGGAAACTTAATATCCTCATGTGGAAATAACTGGTGGGAAACTGGGAAACTTAATATCCTCACGTGGAAATAACTGGTGGGAAACTGGGAAACTTAATATCCTCATGTGGAAATAATTGGTAGGAAACTGCATATCCTCACGTGTAAATAACTGGTAGGAAACTGGGAAACTTAATATGTTCATGTGGAAATAACTGGTGGGAATCTGGGAAACTTAATATCCTCATGTGGAAATAACTGGTAGGAAACTGCATATCCTCTTTGGAAATAACTGGTGGGAAACTGGGAAACTTAATATCCTCATGTTGAAATAACTGGTGGGAAACTGGGAAACTGCATATCCTCACGTGGAAATAACTGGTGGGAAACTACGAAACTTAATATCCTCATGTGGAAATAACTGGTAGGAAACTGCATATCCTCATGTGGAAATAACTGGTGGTGAACTGGGAAACTGCATATCCTCATGTGGAAATAACTGGTAGGAAACTGCATATCCTCATTTGTAAATAACTGGTGGGAAACTGGGAAACTTAATATCCTCACGTGGAAATAACTGGTGGGAAACTGGGAAACTTAATATCCTCATGTGGAAATAACTGGTGGGAAACTGGGAAACTTAATATCCTCATGTGGAAATAACTGGTAGGAAACTGCATATCCTCATGTGGAAATAACTGGTGGGAAACTGGGAAACGTAATATCCTCATGTGGAAATAACTGGTAGGACACTGCATATCCTCACGTGGAAATAAATGGTGGGAAACTGGGAAACTTAATATCCTCTTGTGGAAATAACTGGTGGGAAACTGGGAAACTTAATATCCTCATGTGGAAATAACTGGCGGGAAACTGCATATCCTCACGTAGAAATAACTGGTAGGAAACTGCATATCCTCATGTGGAAATAACTGGTGGGAAACTGCATATCCTCATGTGGAAATAACTGGCGGGAAACTGCATATCCTCACATGGAAATAACTGGTGGGAAACTAGGAAACTTAATATTCTCATGTTGAAATAACTGGTGGGAAACTGGGAAACTTAATATCCTCATGTGGAAATAACTGGTAGGAAACTGCATATCCTCACGTGGAAATAACTGGTGGGAAATTAGGAAACTTAATATTCTCATGTTGAAATAACTGGTGGGAAACTGGGAAACTTAATATCCTCATGTGGAAATAACTGGTAGGAAACCGCATATCCTCAGTTGGAAATAACTGGTGGGAAACTGGGAAACTTAATATCCTCATGTTGAAATAACTGGTAGGAAACTGCATATCCTCATGTGGAAAGAACTGGTGGGAAACTGGGAAACTGCATATCCTCATGTGGAAATAACTGGTGGGAAACTGGGAAACTTAATATCCTCATGTGGAAATAACTGGTAGGAAACTGCATATCCTCATGTGGAAATAACTGGTGGTGAACTGGGAAACTGCATATCCTCATGTGGAAATAACTGGTAGGAAACTGCATATCCTCATTTGTAAATAACTGGTGGGAAACTGGGAAACTTAATATCCTCACGTGGAAATAACTGGTGGGAAACTGGGAAACTTAATATCCTCATGTGGAAATAACTGGTGGGAAACTGGGAAACTTAATATCCTCATGTGGAAATAACTGGTAGGAAACTGCATATCCTCATGTGGAAATAACTGGTGGGAAACTGGGAAACGTAATATCCTCATGTGGAAATAACTGGTAGGACACTGCATATCCTCACGTGGAAATAAATGGTGGGAAACTGGGAAACTTAATATCCTCTTGTGGAAATAACTGGTGGGAAACTGGGAAACTTAATATCCTCATGTGGAAATAACTGGCGGGAAACTGCATATCCTCACGTAGAAATAACTGGTAGGAAACTGCATATCCTCATGTGGAAATAACTGGTGGGAAACTGCATATCCTCATGTGGAAATAACTGGCGGGAAACTGCATATCCTCACATGGAAATAACTGGTGGGAAACTAGGAAACTTAATATTCTCATGTTGAAATAACTGGTGGGAAACTGGGAAACTTAATATCCTCATGTGGAAATAACTGGTAGGAAACTGCATATCCTCACGTGGAAATAACTGGTGGGAAATTAGGAAACTTAATATTCTCATGTTGAAATAACTGGTGGGAAACTGGGAAACTTAATATCCTCATGTGGAAATAACTGGTAGGAAACTGCATATCCTCAGTTGGAAATAACTGGTGGGAAACTGGGAAACTTAATATCCTCATGTTGAAATAACTGGTGGGAAACTGGGAAACTTAATATCCTCATGTGGAAATAACTGGTGGGAAACTGGGAAAATGAATATCCTCACGTAGAAATAACTGGTGGGAAACTGGGAAACTTAATATCCTCATGTTGAAATAACTGGTGGGAAACTTAATATCCACATGTTGAAATAACTGGTGGAAAACTGGGAAACTTAATATCCTCATGTGGAAATAACTGGTGGTAAACTGGGAAACTTAATATCCTCATGTTGAAATAACTGGTGGGAAACAATATCCTCATGTTGAAATAACTGGTGGGAAACTGGGAAACTTAATATCATCATGTTGAAATAACTGGTAGGAAACTGCATATCCTCATGTGGAAAGAACTGATGGGAAACTGGGAAACTGCATATCCTCATGTGGAAATAACTGGTAGGAAACTGCATATCCTCACGTGGAAATAACTGGTGGGAAACTGGGAAACTTAATGTCCTCATGTTGAAATAACTGGTGGGAAACTGTGAAACTTAATATCCTCATTTGGAAATAACTGGTGGGAAACTGGGAAACTGCATATTCTCACGTGGAAATAACTGGTGGAAAACTGTGAAACTTAATATCCTCATGTTGAAATTACTGGTGGGAAACAATATCCTCATGTTGAAATAACTGGTGGGAAACTGGGAAACTGCATATCCTCATGTGGAAATAACTGGTGGGAAACTGGGAAACGTAATATCCTCATGTGGAAATAACTGGTGGGAAACTTAATATCCTCATGTGGAAATAACTGGTGGGAAACTGCATATCCTCACGTGGAAATAACTGGTGGGAAACTGGGAAACTTAATGTCCTCATGTTGAAATAACTGGTGGGAAACTGGGAAACTTAATATCCTCATGTTGAAATAACTGGTGGGAAACTGGGAAACTGCATATTCTCACGTGGAAATAACTGGTGGGAAACTGCATATCCTCACGTGGAAATAACTGGTGGGAAACTGGGAAACTTAATATCCTCAAGTGGAAATAACTGGTGGGAAACTGGGAAACTTAATATCCTCATGTGGAAATAACTGGTAGGAAACTGCATATCCTCATGTGGAAATAACTGGTGGGAAACTGGGAGACTGCATATCCTCATGTGGAAATAACTGGCGGGAAACTGCATATCCTCACATGGAAATAACTGGTGGGAAACTAGGAAACTTAATATTCTCATGTTGAAAAAACTGGTGGGAAACTGGGAAACTTAATATCCTCATGTTGAAATAACTGGTGGGAAACTGGGAAACTTAATATCCTCATGTGGAAATAACTGGTAGGAAACTGCATATCCTCATGTGGAAATAACTGGTGGGAAATTGCATATCCTCACGTGGAAATAACTGGTGGGAAACTGGGAAACTTAATATCCTCATGTTGAAATAACTGGTGGGAAACTGGGAAACTTAATATCCTCATGTTGAAATAACTGGTGGGAAACTGGGAAACTTAATATCCTCATGTGGAAATAACTGGTAGGAAACTGCATATCCTCACGTGGAAATAACTGGTGGGAAACTGGGAAACTTAATATCCTCATGTTGAAATAACTGGTGGGAAACTGGGAAACTGCATATCCTCACATGGAAATAACTGGTGGGAAACTGGGAAACTTAATATGTGGAAATGTGGAAATAACTGGTGGGAAACTGGGAAACTTAATATCCTCATGTGGATATAACTGGTAGGAAACTGCATATCTTCATGTGGAAATAACTGGTGGAAAACTGGGAAACTGCATATCCTCATGTGGAAATAACTGGAAGGAAACTGCATATCCTCATGTGGAAATAACTGGCGGGAAACTGCATATCCTCACATGGAAATAACTGGTGGGAAACTGGGAAACTTAATATCCTCATGTGGAAATACCTGGTAGGAAACTGCATATCCTCACATGGAAATAACTGGTGGGAAACTGGGAAACTTAATATCCTCATGTGGATATAACTGGTAGGAAACTGCATATCTTCATGTGGAAATAACTGGTGGGAAACTGGGAAACTGCATATCCTTATGTGGAAATAACTGGTAGGAAACTGCATATCCTCACGTGGAAATAACTGGTGGGGAACTGGGAAACTTACTATCCTCATGTGGAAATAACTGGTGGGAAACTGCATATCCTAATGTGGAAATAACTGGTGGGAAACTGGGAGACTGCATATCCTCATGTGGAAATAACTGGCGGGAAACTGCATATCCTCACATGGAAATAACTGGTGGGAAACTAGGAAACTTTATATTCTCATGTTGAAATAACTGGTGGGAAACAGGGAAACTTAATATCCTCATGTGGAAAAAACTGGTAGGAAACTGCATATCCTCAAGTGGAAATAACTGGTGGGAAACTGGGAAACTGCATATCCTCATGTGGAAATAACTGGTGGGAAACTGGGAAACTTAATATCCTCATGTGGAAATAACTGGTAGGAAACTGCATATCCTCACGTGGAAATAACTGGTGGGAAACTGCATATCCTAATGTGGAAATAACTGGTGGGAAACTGGGAGACTGCATATCCTCATGTGGAAATAACTGGCGGGAAACTGCATATCCTCACATGGAAATAACTGGTGGGAAACTAGGAAACTTTATATTCTCATGTTGAAATAACTGGTGGGAAACTGGGAAACTTAATATCCTCATGTGGAAAAAACTGGTAAGAAACTGCATATCCTCAAGTGGAAATAACTGGTGGGAAACTGGGAAACTGCATATCCTCATGTGGAAATAACTGGTGGGAAACTGGGAAACTTAATATCCTCATGTGGAAATAACTGGTAGGAAACTGCATATCCTCACGTGGAAATAACTGGTGGGAAACTGCATATCCTAATGTGGAAATAACTGGTGGGAAACTGGGAGACTGCATATCCTCATGTGGAAATAACTGGCGGGAAACTGCATATCCTCACATGGAAATAACTGGTGGGAAACTAGGAAACTATATATTCTCATGTTGAAATAACTGGTGGGAAACTGGGAAACTTAATATCCTCATGTGGAAAAAACTGGTAGGAAACTGCATATCCTCAAGTGGAAATAACTGGTGGGAAACTGGGAAACTTAATATCCTCATGTGGAAATAACTGGTAGGAAACTGCATATCCTCACGTGGAAATAACTGGTGGGAAACTGCATATCCTAATGTGGAAATAACTGGTGGGAAACTGGGAGACTGCATATCCTCATGTGGAAATAACTGGCGGGAAACTGCATATCCTCACATGGAAATAACTGGTGGGAAACTAGGAAACTATATATTCTCATGTTGAAATAACTGGTGGGAAACTGGGAAACTTAATATCTTCATGTGGAAAAAACTGGTAGGAAACTGCATATCCTCAAGTGGAAATAACTGGTGGGAAACTGGGAAACTGCATATCCTCATGTGGAAATAACTGGTGGGAAACTGGGAAACTTAATATCCTCACGTGGAAATAACTGGTGGGAAACTGGGAAACTGCATATCCTTATGTGGAAATAACTGGTAGGAAACTGCATATCCTCACGTGGAAATAACTGGTGGGAAACTGGGAAACTTAATATCCTCATGTTGAAATAACTGGTGGGAAACTGGGAAACTTAATATCCTCATGTTGAAATAACTGGTGGGAAACTGGGAAACTTAATATCCTCATGTGGAAATAACTGGTAGGAAACTGCATATCCCCACGTGGAAATAACTGGTGGGAAACTGGGAAACTTAATATCCTCATGTTGAAATAACTGGTGGGAAACTGGGAAACTTAATATCCTCATGTGGAAATAACTGGTAGGAAACTGCATATCCTCATGTGGAAATAACTGGTAGGAAAGTGCATATCCTCACGTGGAACAAACTGGTGGGAAACTGGGAAACTGCATATCCTCATGTGTAAATAACTGGTGGGAAACTGGGAAACTTAATATCCTCATGTGGAAATACCTGGTAGGAAACTGCATATCCTCTTGTGGAAATAACTGGTGGGAAACTGGGAAACTGCATATCCTCATGTTGAAATAACTGGTAGGTAACTGCATATCCTCATGTGGAACAAACTGGTGGGAAACTGGGAAACGTAATATCCTCATGTGGAAATAACTGGTGGGAAACTGGGAAACTTAATATCCTCACGTGGAAATAACTGGTGGGAAACTGGGAAACTGCATATCCTCATGTGGAAATAACTGGTAGGAAACTGCATATCCTCACGTGGAAATAACTGGTGGGAAACTGGGAAACTGCATATCCTTATGTGGAAATAACTGGTAGGAAACTGCATATCCTCACGTGGAAATAACTGGTGGGGAACTGGGAAACTTACTATCCTCATGTGGAAATAACTGGTGGGAAACTGCATATCCTAATGTGGAAATAACTGGTGGGAAACTGGGAGACTGCATATCCTCATGTGGAAATAACTGGCGGGAAACTGCATATCCTCACATGGAAATAACTGGTGGGAAACTAGGAAACTTTATATTCTCATGTTGAAATAACTGGTGGGAAACTGGGAAACTTAATATCCTCATGTGGAAAAAACTGGTAAGAAACTGCATATCCTCAAGTGGAAATAACTGGTGGGAAACTGGGAAACTGCATATCCTCATGTGGAAATAACTGGTGGGAAACTGGGAAACTTAATATCCTCATGTGGAAATAACTGGTAGGAAACTGCATATCCTCACGTGGAAATAACTGGTGGGAAACTGGGAAACTGCATATCCTCATGTGTAAATAACTGGTGGGAAACTGGGAAACTTAATATCCTCATGTGGAAATACCTGGTAGGAAACTGCATATCCTCTTGTGGAAATAACTGGTGGGAAACTGGGAAACTGCATATCCTCATGTGGAAATAACTGGAGGGAAACTGGGAAACTTAATATCCTCACGTGGAAATAACTGGTGGGAAACTGGGAAACTGCATATCCTTATGTGGAAATAACTGGTAGGAAACTGCATATCCTCACGTGGAAATAACTGGTGGGGAACTGGGAAACTTACTATCCTCATGTGGAAATAACTGGTGGGAAACTGCATATCCTAATGTGGAAATAACTGGTGGGAAACTGGGAGACTGCATATCCTCATGTGGAAATAACTGGCGGGAAACTGCATATCCTCACATGGAAATAACTGGTGGGAAACTAGGAAACTTTATATTCTCATGTTGAAATAACTGGTGGGAAACTGGGAAACTTAATATCCTCATGTGGAAAAAACTGGTAAGAAACTGCATATCCTCAAGTGGAAATAACTGGTGGGAAACTGGGAAACTGCATATCCTCATGTGGAAATAACTGGTGGGAAACTGGGAAACTTAATATCCTCATGTGGAAATAACTGGTAGGAAACTGCATATCCTCACGTGGAAATAACTGGTGGGAAACTGGGAAACTTAATATCCTCATGTGGAAATAACTGGTGGGAAACTGGGAAACTGCATATCCTCACATGGAAATAACTGGTGGGAAACTGGGAAACTTAATATGTGGAAATGTGGAAATAACTGGTGGGAAACTGGGAAACTTAATATCCTCATGTGGATATAACTGGTAGGAAACTGCATATCTTCATGTGGAAATAACTGGTGGGAAACTGGGAAACTGCATATCCTCATGTGGAAATAACTGGAAGGAAACTGCATATCCTCATGTGGAAATAACTGGCGGGAAACTGCATATCCTCACATGGAAATAACTGGTGGGATACTGGGAAACTTAATATCCTCATGTGGAAATACCTGGTAGGAAACTGCATATCCTCACATGGAAATAACTGGTGGGAAACTGGGAAACTTAATATCCTCATGTGGATATAACTGGTAGGAAACTGCATATCTTCATGTGGAAATAACTGGTGGGAAACTGGGAAACTGCATATCCTTATGTGGAAATAACTGGTAGGAAACTGCATATCCTCACGTGGAAATAACTGGTGGGGAACTGGGAAACTTACTATCCTCATGTGGAAATAACTGGTGGGAAACTGCATATCCTAATGTGGAAATAACTGGTGGGAAACTGGGAGACTGCATATCCTCATGTGGAAATAACTGGCGGGAAACTGCATATCCTCACATGGAAATAACTGGTGGGAAACTAGGAAACTTTATATTCTCATGTTGAAATAACTGGTGGGAAACTGGGAAACTTAATATCCTCATGTGGAAAAAACTGGTAGGAAACTGCATATCCTCAAGTGGAAATAACTGGTGGGAAACTGGGAAACTGCATATCCTCATGTGGAAATAACTGGTGGGAAACTGGGAAACTTAATATCCTCATGTGGAAATAACTGGTAGGAAACTGCATATCCTCACGTGGAAATAACTGGTGGGAAACTGCATATCCTAATGTGGAAATAACTGGTGGGAAACTGGGAGACTGCATATCCTCATGTGGAAATAACTGGCGGGAAACTGCATATCCTCACATGGAAATAACTGGTGGGAAACTAGGAAACTATATATTCTCATGTTGAAATAACTGGTGGGAAACTGGGAAACTTAATATCCTCATGTGGAAAAAACTGGTAGGAAACTGCATATCCTCAAGTGGAAATAACTGCTGGGAAACTGGGAAACTGCATATCCTCATGTGGAAATAACTGGAGGGAAACTGGGAAACTTAATATCCTCACGTGGAAATAACTGGTGGGAAACTGGGAAACTGCATATCCTTATGTGGAAATAACTGGTAGGAAACTGCATATCCTCACGTGGAAATAACTGGTGGGAAACTGGGAAACTTAATATCCTCATGTTGAAATAACTGGTGGGAAACTGGGAAACTTAATATCCTCATGTGTAAATAACTGGTGGGAAACTGGGAAACTTAATATCCTCATGTGGAAATAACTGGTAGGAAACTGCATATCCCCACGTGGAAATAACTGGTGGGAAACTGGGAAACTGCATATCCTCATGTTGAAATAACTGGTAGGTAACTGCATATCCTCATGTGGAACAAACTGGTGGGAAACTGGGAAACGTAATATCCTCATGTGGAAATAACTGGTGGGAAACTGGGAAACTTAATATCCTCACGTGGAAATAACTGGTGGGAAACTGGGAAACTGCATATCCTCATGTGGAAATAACTGGTGGGAAACTGGGAAACTTAATATCCTCACGTGGAAATAACTGGTGGGAAACTGGGAAACTGCATATCCTTATGTGGAAATAACTGGTAGGAAACTGCATATCCTCACGTGGAAATAACTGGTGGGAAACTGGGAAACTTAATATCCTCATGTTGAAATAACTGGTGGGAAACTGGGAAACTTAATATCCTCATGTTGAAATAACTGGTGGGAAACTGGGAAACTTAATATCCTCATGTGGAAATAACTGGTAGGAAACTGCATATCCCCACGTGGAAATAACTGGTGGGAAACTGGGAAACTTAATATCCTCATGTTGAAATAACTGGTGGGAAACTGGGAAACTTAATATCCTCATGTGGAAATAACTGGTAGGAAACTGCATATCCTCATGTGGAAATAACTGGTAGGAAACTGCATATCCTCACGTGGAACAAACTGGTGGGAAACTGGGAAACTTAATATCCTCACGTGGAAATAACTGGTGGGAAACTGGGAAACTTAATATCCTCATGTGGAAATAACTGGTAGGAAACTGCATATCCTCACGTGGAAATAACTGGTGGGAAACTGGGAAACTGCATATCCTCATGTGTAAATAACTGGTGGGAAACTGGGAAACTTAATATACTCATGTGGAAATACCTGGTAGGAAACTGCATATCCTCTTGTGGAAATAACTGGTGGGAAACTGGGAAACTGCATATCCTCATGTGGAAATAACTGGAGGGAAACTGGGAAACTTAATATCCTCACGTGGAAATAACTGGTGGGAAACTGGGAAACTGCATATCCTTATGTGGAAATAACTGGTAGGAAACTGCATATCCTCACGTGGAAATAACTGGTGGGAAACTGGGAAACTGCATATCCTCATGTGGAAATAACTGGTGGGAAACTGGGAAACTTAATATCCTCACGTGGAAATAACTGGTGGGAAAATGGGAAACTGCATATCCTCATGTGGAAATAACTGGTAGGAAACTGCATATCCTCACGTGGAAATAACTGGTGGGAAACTGGGAAACTGCATATCCTTATGTGGAAATAACTGGTAGGAAACTGCATATCCTCACGTGGAAATAACTGGTGGGGAACTGGGAAACTTACTATCCTCATGTGGAAATAACTGGTGGGAAACTGCATATCCTAATGTGGAAATAACTGGTGGGAAACTGGGAGACTGCATATCCTCATGTGGAAATAACTGGCGGGAAACTGCATATCCTCACATGGAAATAACTGGTGGGAAACTAGGAAACTTTATATTCTCATATTGAAATAACTGGTGGGAAACTGGGAAACTTAATATCCTCATGTGGAAAAAACTGGTAAGAAACTGCATATCCTCAAGTGGAAATAACTGGTGGGAAACTGGGAAACTGCATATCCTCATGTGGAAATAACTGGTGGGAAACTGGGAAACTTAATATCCTCATGTGGAAATAACTGGTAGGAAACTGCATATCCTCACGTGGAAATAACTGGTGGGAAACTGCATATCCTAATGTGGAAATAACTGGTGGGAAACTGGGAGACTGCATATCCTCATGTGGAAATAACTGGCGGGAAACTGCATATCCTCACATGGAAATAACTGGTGGGAAACTAGGAAACTATATATTCTCATGTTGAAATAACTGGTGGGAAACTGGGAAACTTAATATCCTCATGTGGAAAAAACTGGTAGGAAACTGCATATCCTCAAGTGGAAATAACTGGTGGGAAACTGGGAAACTTAATATCCTCATGTGGAAATAACTGGTAGGAAACTGCATATCCTCACGTGGAAATAACTGGTGGGAAACTGCATATCCTAATGTGGAAATAACTGGTGGGAAACTGGGAGACTGCATATCCTCATGTGGAAATAACTGGCGGGAAACTGCATATCCTCACATGGAAATAACTGGTGGGAAACTAGGAAACTATATATTCTCATGTTGAAATAACTGGTGGGAAACTGGGAAACTTAATATCTTCATGTGGAAAAAACTGGTAGGAAACTGCATATCCTCAAGTGGAAATAACTGGTGGGAAACTGGGAAACTGCATATCCTCATGTGGAAATAACTGGTGGGAAACTGGGAAACTTAATATCCTCACGTGGAAATAACTGGTGGGAAACTGGGAAACTGCATATCCTTATGTGGAAATAACTGGTAGGAAACTGCATATCCTCACGTGGAAATAACTGGTGGGAAACTGGGAAACTTAATATCCTCATGTTGAAATAACTGGTGGGAAACTGGGAAACTTAATATCCTCATGTTGAAATAACTGGTGGGAAACTGGGAAACTTAATATCCTCATGTGGAAATAACTGGTAGGAAACTGCATATCCCCACGTGGAAATAACTGGTGGGAAACTGGGAAACTTAATATCCTCATGTTGAAATAACTGGTGGGAAACTGGGAAACTTAATATCCTCATGTGGAAATAACTGGTAGGAAACTGCATATCCTCATGTGGAAATAACTGGTAGGAAAGTGCATATCCTCACGTGGAACAAACTGGTGGGAAACTGGGAAACTTAATATCCTCACGTGGAAATAACTGGTGGGAAACTGGGAAACTTAATATCCTCATGTGGAAATAACTGGTAGGAAACTGCATATCCTCACGTGGAAATAACTGGTGGGAAACTGGGAAACTGCATATCCTCATGTGTAAATAACTGGTGGGAAACTGGGAAACTTAATATCCTCATGTGGAAATACCTGGTAGGAAACTGCATATCCTCTTGTGGAAATAACTGGTGGGAAACTGGGAAACTGCATATCCTCATGTTGAAATAACTGGTAGGTAACTGCATATCCTCATGTGGAACAAACTGGTGGGAAACTGGGAAACGTAATATCCTCATGTGGAAATAACTGGTGGGAAACTGGGAAACTTAATATCCTCACGTGGAAATAACTGGTGGGAAACTGGGAAACTGCATATCCTCATGTGGAAATAACTGGTGGGAAACTGGGAAACGTAATATCCTCATGTGGAAATAACTGGTGGGAAACTGGGAAACTTAATATCCTCACGTGGAAATAACTGGTGGGAAACTGGGAAACTGCATATCCTCATGTGGAAATAACTGGTGGGAAACTGGGAAACTTAATATCCTCACGTGGAAATAACTGGTGGGAAAATGGGAAACTGCATATCCTCATGTGGAAATAACTGGTAGGAAACTGCATATCCTCACGTGGAAATAACTGGTGGGAAACTGGGAAACTGCATATCCTTATGTGGAAATAACTGGTAGGAAACTGCATATCCTCACGTGGAAATAACTGGTGGGGAACTGGGAAACTTACTATCCTCATGTGGAAATAACTGGTGGGAAACTGCATATCCTAATGTGGAAATAACTGGTGGGAAACTGGGAGACTGCATATCCTCATGTGGAAATAACTGGCGGGAAACTGCATATCCTCACATGGAAATAACTGGTGGGAAACTAGGAAACTTTATATTCTCATGTTGAAATAACTGGTGGGAAACTGGGAAACTTAATATCCTCATGTGGAAAAAACTGGTAAGAAACTGCATATCCTCAAGTGGAAATAACTGGTGGGAAACTGGGAAACTGCATATCCTCATGTGGAAATAACTGGTGGGAAACTGGGAAACTTAATATCCTCATGTGGAAATAACTGGTAGGAAACTGCATATCCTCACGTGGAAATAACTGGTGGGAAACTGCATATCCTAATGTGGAAATAACTGGTGGGAAACTGGGAGACTGCATATCCTCATGTGGAAATAACTGGCGGGAAACTGCATATCCTCACATGGAAATAACTGGTGGGAAACTAGGAAACTATATATTCTCATGTTGAAATAACTGGTGGGAAACTGGGAAACTTAATATCCTCATGTGGAAAAAACTGGTAGGAAACTGCATATCCTCAAGTGGAAATAACTGGTGGGAAACTGGGAAACTTAATATCCTCATGTGGAAATAACTGGTAGGAAACTGCATATCCTCACGTGGAAATAACTGGTGGGAAACTGCATATCCTAATGTGGAAATAACTGGTGGGAAACTGGGAGACTGCATATCCTCATGTGGAAATAACTGGCGGGAAACTGCATATCCTCACATGGAAATAACTGGTGGGAAACTAGGAAACTATATATTCTCATGTTGAAATAACTGGTGGGAAACTGGGAAACTTAATATCTTCATGTGGAAAAAACTGGTAGGAAACTGCATATCCTCAAGTGGAAATAACTGGTGGGAAACTGGGAAACTGCATATCCTCATGTGGAAATAACTGGTGGGAAACTGGGAAACTTAATATCCTCACGTGGAAATAACTGGTGGGAAACTGGGAAACTGCATATCCTTATGTGGAAATAACTGGTAGGAAACTGCATATCCTCACGTGGAAATAACTGGTGGGAAACTGGGAAACTTAATATCCTCATGTTGAAATAACTGGTGGGAAACTGGGAAACTTAATATCCTCATGTGGAAATAACTGGTAGGAAACTGCATATCCCCACGTGGAAATAACTGGTGGGAAACTGGGAAACTTAATATCCTCATGTTGAAATAACTGGTGGGAAACTGGGAAACTTAATATCCTCATGTGGAAATAACTGGTAGGAAACTGCATATCCTCATGTGGAAATAACTGGTAGGAAAGTGCATATCCTCACGTGGAACAAACTGGTGGGAAACTGGGAAACTTAATATCCTCACGTGGAAATAACTGGTGGGAAACTGGGAAACTTAATATCCTCATGTGGAAATAACTGGTAGGAAACTGCATATCCTCATGTGGAAATAACTGGTAGGAAACTGCATATCCTCACGTGGAACAAACTGGTGGGAAACTGGGAAACTTAATATCCTCACGTGGAAATAACTGGTGGGAAACTGGGAAACTTAATATCCTCATGTGGAAATAACTGGTAGGAAACTGCATATCCTCACGTGGAAATAACTGGTGGGAAACTGGGAAACTGCATATCCTCATGTGTAAATAACTGGTGGGAAACTGGGAAACTTAATATGCTCATGTGGAAATACCTGGTAGGAAACTGCATATCCTCTTGTGGAAATAACTGGTGGGAAACTGGGAAACTGCATATCCTCATGTTGAAATAACTGGTAGGTAACTGCATATCCTCATGTGGAACAAACTGGTGGGAAACTGGGAAACGTAATATCCTCATGTGGAAATAACTGGTGGGAAACTGGGAAACTTAATATCCTCACGTGGAAATAACTGGTGGGAAACTGGGAAACTGCATATCCTCATGTGGAAATAACTGGTGGGAAACTGGGAAACTTAATATCCTCACGTGGAAATAACTGGTGGGAAACTGGGAAACTGCATATCCTCATGTGGAAATAACTGGTAGGAAACTGCATATCCTCACGTGGAAATAACTGGTGGGAAACTGGGAAACTGCATATCCTTATGTGGAAATAACTGGTAGGAAACTGCATATCCTCACGTGGAAATAACTGGTGGGGAACTGGGAAACTTACTATCCTCATGTGGAAATAACTGGTGGGAAACTGCATATCCTAATGTGGAAATAACTGGTGGGAAACTGGGAGACTGCATATCCTCATGTGGAAATAACTGGCGGGAAACTGCATATCCTCACATGGAAATAACTGGTGGGAAACTAGGAAACTTTATATTCTCATGTTGAAATAACTGGTGGGAAACTGGGAAACTTAATATCCTCATGTGGAAAAAACTGGTAGGAAACTGCATATCCTCAAGTGGAAATAACTGGTGGGAAACTGGGAAACTGCATATCCTCATGTGGAAATAACTGGTGGGAAACTGGGAAACTTAATATCCTCATGTGGAAATATCTGGTAGGAAACTGCATATCCTCACGTGGAAATAACTGGTGGGAAACTGCATATCCTAATGTGGAAATAACTGGTGGGAAACTGGGAGACTGCATATCCTCATGTGGAAATAACTGGCGGGAAACTGCATATCCTCACATGGAAATAACTGGTGGGAAACTAGGAAACCATATATTCTCATGTTGAAATAACTGGTGGGAAACTGGGAAACTTAATATCTTCATGTGGAAAAAACTGGTAGGAAACTGCATATCCTCAAGTGGAAATAACTGGTGGGAAACTGGGAAACTGCATATCCTCATGTGGAAATAACTGGTGGGAAACTGGGAAACTTAATATCCTCACGTGGAAATAACTGGTGGGAAACTGGGAAACTGCATATCCTTATGTGGAAATAACTGGTAGGAAACTGCATATCCTCACGTGGAAATAACTGGTGGGAAACTGGGAAACTTAATATCCTCATGTTGAAATAACTGGTGGGAAACTGGGAAACTTAATATCCTCATGTTGAAATAACTGGTGGGAAACTGGGAAACTTAATATCCTCATGTGGAAATAACTGGTAGGAAACTGCATATCCCCACGTGGAAATAACTGGTGGGAAACTGGGAAACTTAATATCCTCATGTTGAAATAACTGGTGGGAAACTGGGAAACTTAATATCCTCATGTGGAAATAACTGGTAGGAAACTGCATATCCTCATGTGGAAATAACTGGTAGGAAAGTGCATATCCTCACGTGGAACAAACTGGTGGGAAACTGGGAAACTTAATATCCTCACGTGGAAATAACTGGTGGGAAACTGGGAAACTTAATATCCTCATGTGGAAATAACTGGTAGGAAACTGCATATCCTCACGTGGAAATAACTGGTGGGAAACTGGGAAACTGCATATCCTCATGTGTAAATAACTGGTGGGAAACTGGGAAACTTAATATCCTCATGTGGAAATACCTGGTAGGAAACTGCATATCCTCTTGTGGAAATAAATGGTGGGAAACTGGGAAACTGCATATCCTCATGTTGAAATAACTGGTAGGTAACTGCATATCCTCATGTGGAACAAACTGGTGGGAAACTGGGAAACGTAATATCCTCATGTGGAAATAACTGGTGGGAAACTGGGAAACTTAATATCCTCACGTGGAAATAACTGGTGGGAAACTGGGAAACTGCATATCCTCATGTGGAAATAACTGGTGGGAAACTGGGAAACTTAATATCCTCACGTGGAAATAACTGGTGGGAAACTGGGAAACTGCATATCCTTATGTGGAAATAACTGGTAGGAAACTGCATATCCTCACGTGGAAATAACTGGTGGGAAACTGGGAAACTTAATATCCTCATGTTGAAATAACTGGTGGGAAACTGGGAAACTTAATATCCTCATGTTGAAATAACTGGTGGGAAACTGGGAAACTTAATATCCTCATGTGGAAATAACTGGTAGGAAACTGCATATCCCCACGTGGAAATAACTGGTGGGAAACTGGGAAACTTAATATCCTCATGTTGAAATAACTGGTGGGAAACTGGGAAACTTAATATCCTCATGTGGAAATAACTGGTAGGAAACTGCATATCCTCATGTGGAAATAACTGGTAGGAAACTGCATATCCTCACGTGGAACAAACTGGTGGGAAACTGGGAAACTTAATATCCTCACGTGGAAATAACTGGTGGGAAACTGGGAAACTTAATATCCTCATGTGGAAATAACTGGTAAGAAACTGCATATCCTCACGTGGAAATAACTGGTGGGAAACTGGGAAACTGCATATCCTCATGTGTAAATAACTGGTGGGAAACTGGGAAACTTAATATCCTCATGTGGAAATACCTGGTAGGAAACTGCATATCCTCTTGTGGAAATAACTGGTGGGAAACTGGGAAACTGCATATCCTCATGTTGAAATAACTGGTAGGTAACTGCATATCCTCATGTGGAACAAACTGGTGGGAAACTGGGAAACGTAATATCCTCATGTGGAAATAACTGGTGGGAAACTGGGAAACTTAATATCCTCACGTGGAAATAACTGGTGGGAAACTGGGAAACTGCATATCCTCATGTGGAAATAACTGGTGGGAAACTGGGAAACTTAATATCCTCACGTGGAAATAACTGGTGGGAAACTGGGAAACTGCATATCCTCATGTGGAAATAACTGGTAGGAAACTGCATATCCTCACGTGGAAATAACTGGTGGGAAACTGGGAAACTTAATATCCTCACGTGGAAATAACTGGTGGGAAACTGGGAAACTGCATATCCTCATGTGGAAATAACTGGTGGGAAACTGGGAAACTTAATATCCTCACGTGGAAATAACTGGTGGGAAACTGGGAAACTGCATATCCTCATGTGGAAATAACTGGTAGGAAACTGCATATCCTCACGTGGAAATAACTGGTGGGAAACTGGGAAACTTAATATCCTCATGTTGAAATAACTGGTGGGAAACTGGGAAACTGCATATCCTAACATGGAAATAACTGGTGGGAAACTGGGAAACTTAATATGTGGAAATGTGGAAATAACTGGTGGGAAACTGGGAAACTTAATATCCTCATGTGGATATAACTGGTAGGAAACTGCATATCTTCATGTGGAAATAACTGGTGGGAAACTGGGAAACTGCATATCCTCATGTGGAAATAACTGGAAGGAAACTGCATATCCTCATGTGGAAATAACTGGCGGGAAACTGCATATCCTCACATGGAAATAACTGGTGGGAAACTGGGAAACTTAATATCCTCATGTGGAAATACCTGGTAGGAAACTGCATATCCTCACATGGAAATAACTGGTAGGTAACTGCATATCCTCATGTGGAACAAACTGGTGGGAAACTGGGAAACGTAATATCCTCATGTGGAAATAACTGGTGGGAAACTGGGAAACTTAATATCCTCACGTGGAAATAACTGGTGGGAAACTGGGAAACTGCATATCCTCATGTGGAAATAACTGGTGGGAAACTGGGAAACTTAATATCCTCACGTGGAAATAACTGGTGGGAAACTGGGAAACTGCATATCCTTATGTGGAAATAACTGGTAGGAAACTGCATATCCTCACGTGGAAATAACTGGTGGGAAACTGGGAAACTTAATATCCTCATGTTGAAATAACTGGTGGGAAACTGGGAAACTTAATATCCTCATGTGGAAATAACTGGTAGGAAACTGCATATCCCCACGTGGAAATAACTGGTGGGAAACTGGGAAACTTAATATCCTCATGTTGAAATAACTGGTGGGAAACTGGGAAACTTAATATCCTCATGTGGAAATAACTGGTAGGAAACTGCATATCCTCATGTGGAAATAACTGGTAGGAAACTGCATATCCTCACGTGGAACAAACTGGTGGGAAACTGGGAAACTTAATATCCTCACGTGGAAATAACTGGTGGGAAACTGGGAAACTTAATATCCTCATGTGGAAATAACTGGTAGGAAACTGCATATCCTCACGTGGAAATAACTGGTGGGAAACTGGGAAACTGCATATCCTCATGTGTAAATAACTGGTGGGAAACTGGGAAACTTAATATCCTCATGTGGAAATACCTGGTAGGAAACTGCATATCCTCTTGTGGAAATAACTGGTGGGAAACTGGGAAACTGCATATCCTCATGTTGAAATAACTGGTAGGTAACTGCATATCCTCATGTGGAACAAACTGGTGGGAAACTGGGAAACGTAATATCCTCATGTGGAAATAACTGGTGGGAAACTGGGAAACTTAATATCCTCACGTGGAAATAACTGGTGGGAAACTGGGAAACTGCATATCCTCATGTGGAAATAACTGGTGGGAAACTGGGAAACTTAATATCCTCACGTGGAAATAACTGGTGGGAAAATGGGAAACTGCATATCCTCATGTGGAAATAACTGGTAGGAAACTGCATATCCTCACGTGGAAATAACTGGTGGGAAACTGGGAAACTGCATATCCTTATGTGGAAATAACTGGTAGGAAACTGCATATCCTCACGTGGAAATAACTGGTGGGGAACTGGGAAACTTACTATCCTCATGTGGAAATAACTGGTGGGAAACTGCATATCCTAATGTGGAAATAACTGGTGGGAAACTGGGAGACTGCATATCCTCATGTGGAAATAACTGGCGGGAAACTGCATATCCTCACATGGAAATAACTGGTGGGAAACTAGGAAACTTTATATTCTCATGTTGAAATAACTGGTGGGAAACTGGGAAACTTAATATCCTCATGTGGAAAAAACTGGTAAGAAACTGCATATCCTCAAGTGGAAATAACTGGTGGGAAACTGGGAAACTGCATATCCTCATGTGGAAATAACTGGTGGGAAACTGGGAAACTTAATATCCTCATGTGGAAATAACTGGTAGGAAACTGCATATCCTCACGTGGAAATAACTGGTGGGAAACTGCATATCCTAATGTGGAAATAACTGGTGGGAAACTGGGAGACTGCATATCCTCATGTGGAAATAACTGGCGGGAAACTGCATATCCTCAAATGGAAATAACTGGTGGGAAACTAGGAAACTATATATTCTCATGTTGAAATAACTGGTGGGAAACTGGGAAACTTAATATCCTCATGTGGAAAAAACTGGTAGGAAACTGCATATCCTCAAGTGGAAATAACTGGTGGGAAACTGGGAAACTTAATATCCTCATGTGGAAATAACTGGTAGGAAACTGCATATCCTCACGTGGAAATAACTGGTGGGAAACTGCATATCCTAATGTGGAAATAACTGGTGGGAAACTGGGAGACTGCATATCCTCATGTGGAAATAACTGGCGGGAAACTGCATATCCTCACATGGAAATAACTGGTGGGAAACTAGGAAACTATATATTCTCATGTTGAAATAACTGGTGGGAAACTGGGAAACTTAATATCTTCATGTGGAAAAAACTGGTAGGAAACTGCATATCCTCAAGTGGAAATAACTGGTGGGAAACTGGTAAACTGCATATCCTCATGTGGAAATAACTGGTGGGAAACTGGGAAACTTAATATCCTCACGTGGAAATAACTGGTGGGAAACTGGGAAACTGCATATCCTTATGTGGAAATAACTGGTAGGAAACTGCATATCCTCACGTGGAAATAACTGGTGGGAAACTGGGAAACTTAATATCCTCATGTTGAAATAACTGGTGGGAAACTGGGAAACTTAATATCCTCATGTTGAAATAACTGGTGGGAAACTGGGAAACTTAATATCCTCATGTGGAAATAACTGGTAGGAAACTGCATATCCCCACGTGGAAATAACTGGTGGGAAACTGGGAAACTTAATATCCTCATGTTGAAATAACTGGTGGGAAACTGGGAAACTTAATATCCTCATGTGGAAATAACTGGTAGGAAACTGCATATCCTCATGTGGAAATAACTGGTAGGAAAGTGCATATCCTCACGTGGAACAAACTGGTGGGAAACTGGGAAACTTAATATCCTCACGTGGAAATAACTGGTGGGAAACTGGGAAACTTAATATCCTCATGTGGAAATAACTGGTAGGAAACTGCATATCCTCACGTGGAAATAACTGGTGGGAAACTGGGAAACTGCATATCCTCATGTGTAAATAACTGGTGGGAAACTGGGAAACTTAATATCCTCATGTGGAAATACCTGGTAGGAAACTGCATATCCTCTTGTGGAAATAACTGGTGGGAAACTGCATATCCTCATGTTGAAATAACTGGTAGGTAACTGCATATCCTCATGTGGAACAAACTGGTGGGAAACTGGGAAACGTAATATCCTCATGTGGAAATAACTGGTGGGAAACTGGGAAACTTAATATCCTCACGTGGAAATAACTGGTGGGAAACTGGGAAACTGCATATCCTCACGTGGAAATAACTGGTGGGAAACTGGGAAACGTAATATCCTCATGTGGAAATAACTGGTGGGAAACTGGGAAACTTAATATCCTCACGTGGAAATAACTGGTGGGAAACTGGGAAACTTACTATCCTCATGTGGAAATAACTGGTGGGAAACTGCATATCCTCACATGGAAATAACTGGTGGGAAACTAGGAAACTTTATATTCTCATGTTGAAATAACTGGTGGGAAACTGGGAAACTTAATATCCTCATGTGGAAAAAACTGGTAGGAAACTGCATATCCTCAAGTGGAAATAACTGGTAGGAAACTGGGAAACTGCATATCCTCATGTGGAAATAACTGGTGGGAAACTGGGAAACTTAATATCCTCATGTGGAAATAACTGGTAGGAAACTGCATATCCTCACGTGGAAATAACTGGTGGGAAACTGCATATCCTAATGTGGAAATAACTGGTGGGAAACTGGGAGACTGCATATCCTCATGTGGAAATAACTGGCGGGAAACTGCATATCCTCACATGGAAATAACTGGTGGGAAACTAGGAAACTATATATTCTCATGTTGAAATAACTGGTGGGAAACTGGGAAACTTAATATCTTCATGTGGAAAAAACTGGTAGGAAACTGCATATCCTCAAGTGGAAATAACTGGTGGGAAACTGGGAAACTGCATATCCTCATGTGGAAATAACTGGTGGGAAACTGGGAAACTTAATATCCTCACGTGGAAATAACTGGTGGGAAACTGGGAAACTGCATATCCTTATGTGGAAATAACTGGTAGGAAACTGCATATCCTCACGTGGAAATAACTGGTGGGAAACTGGGAAACTTAATATCCTCATGTTGAAATAACTGGTGGGAAACTGGGAAACTTAATATCCTCATGTTGAAATAACTGGTGGGAAACTGGGAAACTTAATATCCTCATGTGGAAATAACTGGTAGGAAACTGCATATCCCCACGTGGAAATAACTGGTGGGAAACTGGGAAACTTAATATCCTCATGTTGAAATAACTGGTGGGAAACTGGGAAACTTAATATCCTCATGTGGAAATAACTGGTAGGAAACTGCATATCCTCATGTGGAAATAACTGGTAGGAAAGTGCATATCCTCACGTGGAACAAACTGGTGGGAAACTGGGAAACTTAATATCCTCACGTGGAAATAACTGGTGGGAAACTGGGAAACTTAATATCCTCATGTGGAAATAACTGGTAGGAAACTGCATATCCTCACGTGGAAATAACTGGTGGGAAACTGGGAAACTGCATATCCTCATGTGTAAATAACTGGTGGGAAACTGGGAAACTTAATATCCTCATGTGGAAATACCTGGTAGGAAACTGCATATCCTCTTGTGGAAATAACTGGTGGGAAACTGGGAAACTGCATATCCTCATGTTGAAATAACTGGTAGGTAACTGCATATCCTCATGTGGAACAAACTGGTGGGAAACTGGGAAACGTAATATCCTCATGTGGAAATAACTGGTGGGAAACTGGGAAACTTAATATCCTCACGTGGAAATAACTGGTGGGAAACTGGGAAACTGCATATCCTCAAGTGGAAATAACTGGTGGGAAACTGGGAAACTTAATATCCTCATGTTGAAATAACTGGTGGGAAACTGGGAAACTTAATATCCTCATGTGGAAATAACTGGTAGGAAACTGCATATCCTCATGTGGAAATAACTGGTAGGAAACTGCATATCCTCACGTGGAACAAACTGGTGGGAAACTGGGAAACTTAATATCCTCACGTGGAAATAACTGGTGGGAAACTGGGAAACTTAATATCCTCATGTGGAAATAACTGGTAGGAAACTGCATATCCTCTTGTGGAAATAACTGGTGGGAAACTGGGAAACTGCATATCCTCATGTTGAAATAACTGGTAGGTAACTGCATATCCTCATGTGGAACAAACTGGTGGGAAACTGGGAAACGTAATATCCTCATGTGGAAATAACTGGTGGGAAACTGGGAAACTTAATATCCTCACGTGGAAATAACTGGTGGGAAACTGGGAAACTGCATATCCTCATGTGGAAATAACTGGTGGGAAACTGGGAAACTTAATATCCTCACGTGGAAATAACTGGTGGGAAACTGGGAAACTGCATATCCTCATGTGGAAATAACTGGTAGGAAACTGCATATCCTCACGTGGAAATAACTGGTGGGAAACTGGGAAACTTAATATCCTCATGTTGAAATAACTGGTGGGAAACTGGGAAACTGCATATCCTAACATGGAAATAACTGGTGGGAAACTGGGAAACTTAATATGTGGAAATGTGGAAATAACTGGTGGGAAACTGGGAAACTTAATAATCCTCATGTGGATATAACTGGTAGGAAACTGCATATCTTCATGTGGAAATAACTGGTGGGAAACTGGGAAACTGCATATCCTCATGTGGAAATAACTGGAAGGAAACTGCATATCCTCATGTGGAAATAACTGGCGGGAAACTGCATATCCTCACATGGAAATAACTGGTGGGAAACTGGGAAACTTAATATCCTCATGTGGAAATACCTGGTAGGAAACTGCATATCCTCACATGGAAATAACTGGTAGGTAACTGCATATCCTCATGTGGAACAAACTGGTGGGAAACTGGGAAACGTAATATCCTCACGTGGAAATAACTGGTGGGAAACTGGGAAACTGCATATCCTCATGTGGAAATAACTGGTGGGAAACTGGGAAACTTAATATCCTCACGTGGAAATAACTGGTGGGAAACTGGGAAACTGCATATCCTTATGTGGAAATAACTGGTAGGAAACTGCATATCCTCACGTGGGAATAACTGGTGGGAAACTGGGAAACTTAATATCCTCATGTTGAAATAACTGGTGGGAAACTGGGAAACTTAATATCCTCATGTTGAAATAACTGGTGGGAAACTGGGAAACTTAATATCCTCATGTGGAAATAACTGGTAGGAAACTGCATATCCCCACGTGGAAATAACTGGTGGGAAACTGGGAAACTTAATATACTCATGTTGAAATAACTGGTGGGAAACTGGGAAACTTAATATCCTCATGTGGAAATAACTGGTAGGAAACTGCATATCCTCATGTGGAAATAACTGGTAGGAAACTGCATATCCTCACGTGGAACAAACTGGTGGGAAACTGGGAAACTTAATATCCTCACGTGGAAATAACTGGTGGGAAACTGGGAAACTTAATATCCTCATGTGGAAATAACTGGTAGGAAACTGCATATCCTCACGTGGAAATAACTGGTGGGAAACTGGGAAACTGCATATCCTCATGTGTAAATAACTGGTGGGAAACTGGGAAACTTAATATCCTCATGTGGAAATACCTGGTAGGAAACTGCATATCCTCTTGTGGAAATAACTGGTGGGAAACTGGGAAACTGCATATCCTCATGTTGAAATAACTGGTAGGTAACTGCATATCCTCATGTGGAACAAACTGGTGGGAAACTGGGAAACGTAATATCCTCATGTGGAAATAACTGGTGGGAAACTGGGAAACTTAATATCCTCACGTGGAAATAACTGGTGGGAAACTGGGAAACTGCATATCCTCATGTGGAAATAACTGGTGGGAAACTGGGAAACTTAATATCCTCACGTGGAAATAACTGGTGGGAAAATGGGAAACTGCATATCCTCATGTGGAAATAACTGGTAGGAAACTGCATATCCTCACGTGGAAATAACTGGTGGGAAACTGGGAAACTGCATATCCTTATGTGGAAATAACTGGTAGGAAACTGCATATCCTCACGTGGAAATAACTGGTGGGGAACTGGGAAACTTACTATCCTCATGTGGAAATAACTGGTGGGAAACTGCATATCCTAATGTGGAAATAACTGGTGGGAAACTGGGAGACTGCATATCCTCATGTGGAAATAACTGGCGGGAAACTGCATATCCTCACATGGAAATAACTGGTGGGAAACTAGGAAACTTTATATTCTCATGTTGAAATAACTGGTGGGAAACTGGGAAACTTAATATCCTCATGTGGAAAAAACTGGTAAGAAACTGCATATCCTCAAGTGGAAATAACTGGTGGGAAACTGGGAAACTGCATATCCTCATGTGGAAATAACTGGTGGGAAACTGGGAAACTTAATATCCTCATGTGGAAATAACTGGTAGGAAACTGCATATCCTCACGTGGAAATAACTGGTGGGAAACTGCATATCCTAATGTGGAAATAACTGGTGGGAAACTGGGAGACTGCATATCCTCATGTGGAAATAACTGGCGGGAAACTGCATATCCTCACATGGAAATAACTGGTGGGAAACTAGGAAACTATATATTCTCATGTTGAAATAACTGGTGGGAAACTGGGAAACTTAATATCCTCATGTGGAAAAAACTGGTAGGAAACTGCATATCCTCAAGTGGAAATAACTGGTGGGAAACTGGGAAACTGCATATCCTCATGTGGAAATAACTGGTGGGAAACTGGGAAACTTAATATCCTCATGTTGAAATAACTGGTGGGAAACTGGGAAACTTAATATCCTCATGTGGAAATAACTGGTAGGAAACTGCATATCCCCACGTGGAAATAACTGGTGGGAAACTGGGAAACTTAATATCCTCATGTTGAAATAACTGGTGGGAAACTGGGAAACTTAATATCCTCATGTGGAAATAACTGGTAGGAAACTGCATATCCTCATGTGGAAATAACTGGTAGGAAAGTGCATATCCTCACGTGGAACAAACTGGTGGGAAACTGGGAAACTTAATATCCTCACGTGGAAATAACTGGTGGGAAACTGGGAAACTTAATATCCTCATGTGGAAATAACTGGTAGGAAACTGCATATCCTCACGTGGAAATAACTGGTGGGAAACTGGGAAACTGCATATCCTCATGTGTAAATAACTGGTGGGAAACTGGGAAACTTAATATCCTCCTGTGGAAATACCTGGTAGGAAACTGCATATCCTCTTGTGGAAATAACTGGTGGGAAACTGGGAAACTGCATATCCTCATGTGGAAATAACTGGTGGGAAACTGGGAAACTTAATATCCTCACGTGGAAATAACTGGTGGGAAACTGGGAAACTGCATATCCTTATGTGGAAATAACTGGTAGGAAACTGCATATCCTCACGTGGGAATAACTGGTGGGAAACTGGGAAACTTAATATCCTCATGTTGAAATAACTGGTGGGAAACTGGGAAACTTAATATCCTCATGTGGAAATAACTGGTAGGAAACTGCATATCCCCACGTGGAAATAACTGGTGGGAAACTGGGAAACTTAATATCCTCATGTTGAAATAACTGGTGGGAAACTGGGAAACTTAATATCCTCATGTGGAAATAACTGGTAGGAAACTGCATATCCTCATGTGGAAATAACTGGTAGGAAACTGCATATCCTCACATGGAACAAACTGGTGGGAAACTGGGAAACTTAATATCCTCACGTGGAAATAACTGGTGGGAAACTGGGAAACTTAATATCCTCATGTGGAAATAACTGGTAGGAAACTGCATATCCTCACGTGGAAATAACTGGTGGGAAACTGGGAAACTGCATATCCTCATGTGTAAATAACTGGTGGGAAACTGGGAAACTTAATATCCTCATGTGGAAATACCTGGTAGGAAACTGCATATCCTCTTGTGGAAATAACTGGTGGGAAACTGGGAAACTGCATATCCTCATGTTGAAATAACTGGTAGGTAACTGCATATCCTCATGTGGAACAAACTGGTGGGAAACTGGGAAACGTAATATCCTCATGTGGAAATAACTGGTGGGAAACTGGGAAACTTAATATCCTCACGTGGAAATAACTGGTGGGAAACTGGGAAACTGCATATCCTCATGTGGAAATAACTGGTGGGAAACTGGGAAACTTAATATCCTCACGTGGAAATAACTGGTGGGAAAATGGGAAACTGCATATCCTCATGTGGAAATAACTGGTAGGAAACTGCATATCCTCACGTGGAAATAACTGGTGGGAAACTGGGAAACTGCATATCCTTATGTGGAAATAACTGGTAGGAAACTGCATATCCTCACGTGGAAATAACTGGTGGGGAACTGGGAAACTTACTATCCTCATGTGGAAATAACTGGTGGGAAACTGCATATCCTAATGTGGAAATAACTGGTGGGAAACTGGGAGACTGCATATCCTCATGTGGAAATAACTGGCGGGAAACTGCATATCCTCACATGGAAATAACTGGTGGGAAACTAGGAAACTTTATATTCTCATGTTGAAATAACTGGTGGGAAACTGGGAAACTTAATATCCTCATGTGGAAAAAACTGGTAAGAAACTGCATATCCTCAAGTGGAAATAACTGGTGGGAAACTGGGAAACTGCATATCCTCATGTGGAAATAACTGGTGGGAAACTGGGAAACTTAATATCCTCATGTGGAAATAACTGGTAGGAAACTGCATATCCTCACGTGGAAATAACTGGTGGGAAACTGCATATCCTAATGTGGAAATAACTGGTGGGAAACTGGGAGACTGCATATCCTCATGTGGAAATAACTGGCGGGAAACTGCATATCCTCACATGGAAATAACTGGTGGGAAACTAGGAAACTATATATTCTCATGTTGAAATAACTGGTGGGAAACTGGGAAACTTAATATCCTCATGTGGAAAAAACTGGTAGGAAACTGCATATCCTCAAGTGGAAATAACTGGTGGGAAACTGGGAAACTGCATATCCTCATGTGGAAATAACTGGTGGGAAACTGGGAAACTTAATATCCTCACGTGGAAATAACTGGTGGGAAACTGGGAAACTGCATATCCTTATGTGGAAATAACTGGTAGGAAACTGCATATCCTCACGTGGAAATAACTGGTGGGAAACTGGGAAACTTAATATCCTCATGTTGAAATAACTGGTGGGAAACTGGGAAACTTAATATCCTCATGTTGAAATAACTGGTGGGAAACTGGGAAACTTAATATCCTCATGTGGAAATAACTGGTAGGAAACTGCATATCCCCACGTGGAAATAACTGGTGGGAAACTGGGAAACTTAATATCCTCATGTTGAAATAACTGGTGGGAAACTGGGAAACTTAATATCCTCATGTGGAAATAACTGGTAGGAAACTGCATATCCTCATGTGGAAATAACTGGTAGGAAAGTGCATATCCTCACGTGGAACAAACTGGTGGGAAACTGGGAAACTTAATATCCTCACGTGGAAATAACTGGTGGGAAACTGGGAAACTTAATATCCTCATGTGGAAATAACTGGTAGGAAACTGCATATCCTCACGTGGAAATAACTGGTGGGAAACTGGGAAACTGCATATCCTCATGTGTAAATAACTGGTGGGAAACTGGGAAACTTAATATCCTCATGTGGAAATACCTGGTAGGAAACTGCATATCCTCTTGTGGAAATAACTGGTGGGAAACTGGGAAACTGCATATCCTCATGTGGAAATAACTGGTGGGAAACTGGGAAACTTAATATCCTCACGTGGAAATAACTGGTGGGAAACTGGGAAACTGCATATCCTTATGTGGAAATAACTGGTAGGAAACTGCATATCCTCACGTGGAAATAACTGGTGGGAAACTGGGAAACTTAATATCCTCATGTTGAAATAACTGGTGGGAAACTGGGAAACTTAATATCCTCATGTTGAAATAACTGGTGGGAAACTGGGAAAGTTAATATCCTCATGTGGAAATAACTGGTAGGAAACTGCATATCCCCACGTGGAAATAACTGGTGGGAAACTGGGAAACTTAATATCCTCATGTTGAAATAACTGGTGGGAAACTGGGAAACTTAATATCCTCATGTGGAAATAACTGGTAGGAAACTGCATATCCTCATGTGGAAATAACTGGTAGGAAACTGCATATCCTCACGTGGAACAAACTGGTGGGAAACTGGGAAACTTAATATCCTCACGTGGAAATAACTGGTGGGAAACTGGGAAACTTAATATCCTCATGTGGAAATAACTGGTAGGAAACTGCATATCCTCACGTGGAAATAACTGGTGGGAAACTGGGAAACTGCATATCATCATGTGTAAATAACTGGTGGGAAACTGGGAAACTTAATATCCTCATGTGGAAATACCTGGTAGGAAACTGCATATCCTCTTGTGGAAATAACTGGTGGGAAACTGGGAAACTGCATATCCTCATGTTGAAATAACTGGTAGGTAACTGCATATCCTCATGTGGAACAAACTGGTGGGAAACTGGGAAACGTAATATCCTCATGTGGAAATAACTGGTGGGAAACTGGGAAACTTAATATCCTCACGTGGAAATAACTGGTGGGAAACTGGGAAACTGCATATCCTCATGTGGAAATAACTGGTGGGAAACTGGGAAACTTAATATCCTCACGTGGAAATAACTGGTGGGAAACTGGGAAACTGCATATCCTCATGTGGAAATAACTGGTAGGAAACTGCATATCCTCACGTGGAAATAACTGGTGGGAAACTGGGAAACTGCATATTCTTATGTGGAAATAACTGGTAGGAAACTGCATATCCTCACGTGGAAATAACTGGTGGGGAACTGGGAAACTTACTATCCTCATGTGGAAATAACTGGTGGGAAACTGCATATCCTAATGTGGAAATAACTGGTGGGAAACTGGGAGACTGCATATCCTCATGTGGAAATAACTGGCGGGAAACTGCATATCCTCACATGGAAATAACTGGTGGGAAACTAGGAAACTTTATATTCTCATGTTGAAATAACTGGTGGGAAACTGGGAAACTTAATATCCTCATGTGGAAAAAACTGGTAGGAAACTGCATATCCTCAAGTGGAAATAACTGGTGGGAAACTGGGAAACTGCATATCCTCATGTGGAAATAACTGGTGGGAAACTGGGAAACTTAATATCCTCATGTGGAAATAACTGGTAGGAAACTGCATATCCTCACGTGGAAATAACTGGTGGGAAACTGCATATCCTAATGTGGAAATAACTGGTGGGAAACTGGGAGACTGCATATCCTCATGTGGAAATAACTGGCGGGAAACTGCATATCCTCACATGGAAATAACTGTTGGGAAACTAGGAAACTATATATTCTCATGTTGAAATAACTGGTGGGAAACTGGGAAACTTAATATCCTCATGTGGAAAAAACTGGTAGGAAACTGCATATCCTCAAGTGGAAATAACTGGTGGGAAACTGGGAAACTGCATATCCTCATGTGGAAATAACTGGTGGGAAACTGGGAAACTTAATATCCTCACGTGGAAATAACTGGTGGGAAACTGGGAAACTGCATATCCTTATGTGGAAATAACTGGTAGGAAACTGCATATCCTCACGTGGAAATAACTGGTGGGAAACTGGGAAACTTAATATCCTCATGTTGAAATAACTGGTGGGAAACTGGGAAACTTAATATCCTCATGTTGAAATAACTGGTGGGAAACTGGGAAACTTAATATCCTCATGTGGAAATAACTGGTAGGAAACTGCATATCCCCACGTGGAAATAACTGGTGGGAAACTGGGAAACTTAATATCCTCATGTTGAAATAACTGGTGGGAAACTGGGAAACTTAATATCCTCATGTGGAAATAACTGGTAGGAAACTGCATATCCTCATGTGGAAATAACTGGTAGGAAACTGCATATCCTCACGTGGAACAAACTGGTGGGAAACTGGGAAACTTAATATCCTCACGTGGAAATAACTGGTGGGAAACTGGGAAACTTAATATCCTCATGTGGAAATAACTGGTAGGAAACTGCATATCCTCACGTGGAAATAACTGGTGGGAAACTGGGAAACTGCATATCCTCATGTGTAAATAACTGGTGGGAAACTGGGAAACTTAATATCCTCATGTGGAAATACCTGGTAGGAAACTGCATATCCTCTTGTGGAAATAACTGGTGGGAAACTGGGAAACTGCATATCCTCATGTTGAAATAACTGGTAGGTAACTGCATATCCTCATGTGGAACAAACTGGTGGGAAACTGGGAAACGTAATATCCTCATGTGGAAATAACTGGTGGGAAACTGGGAAACTTAATATCCTCACGTGGAAATAACTGGTGGGAAACTGGGAAACTGCATATCCTCATGTGGAAATAACTGGTGGGAAACTGGGAAACTTAATATCCTCACGTGGAAATAACTGGTGGGAAACTGGGAAACTGCATATCCTCATGTGGAAATAACTGGTAGGAAACTGCATATCCTCACGTGGAAATAACTGGTGGGAAACTGGGAAACTTAATATCCTCATGTGGAAATAACTGGTAGGAAACTGCATATCCTCATGTGGAAATAACTGGTGGAAAACTGGGAAACTGCATATCCTCATGTGGAAATAACTGGTAGGAAACTGCATAACCTCACGTGGAAATAAATGGTGGGAAACTGGGAAACTTAATATCCTCATGTGGAAATAACTGGTAGGAAACTGCATATCCTCACGTGGAAATAACTGGTGGGAAACTGGGAAACTTAATATCCTCACGTGGAAATAACTGGTGGGAAACTGGGAAACTTAATATCCTCATGTGGAAATAACTGGTAGGATACTGCATATCCTCATGTGGAAATAACTGGTGGGAAACTGGGAGACTGCATATCCTCATGTGGAAATAACTGGCGGGAAACTGCATATCCTCACATGGAAATAACTGGTGGGAAACTAGGAAACTTAATATTCTCATGTTGAAAAAACTGGTGGGAAACTGGGAAACTTAATATCCTCATGTTGAAATAACTGGTGGGAAACTGGGAAACTTAATATCCTCATGTGGAAATAACTGGTAGGAAACTGCATATCCTCACGTGGAAATAACTGGTGGGAAATTGCATATCCTCACGTGGAAATAACTGGTGGGAAACTGGGGAAACTTTATATCCTCATGTTGAAATAACTGGTGGGAAACTGGGAAACTTAATATCCTCATGTTGAAATAACTGGTGGGAAACTGGGAAACTTAATATCCTCATGTGGAAATAACTGGTAGGAAACTGCATATCCTCACGTGGAAATAACTGGTGGGAAACTGGGAAACTTAATATCCTCATGTTGAAATAACTGGTGGGAAACTGGGAAACTGCATATCCTAACATGGAAATAACTGGTGGGAAACTGGGAAAATTAATATGTGGAAATGTGGAAATAACTGGTGGGAAACTGGGAAACTTAATATCCTCATGTGGATATAACTGGTAGGAAACTGCATATCTTCATATGGAAATAACTGGTGGGAAACTGGGAAACTGCATATCCTCATGTGGAAATAACTGGAAGGAAACTGCATATCCTCATGTGGAAATAACTGGCGGGAAACTGCATATCCTCACATGGAAATAACTGGTGGGAAACTGGGAAACTTAATATCCTCATGTGGATATAACTGGTAGGAAACTGCATATCTTCATGTGGAAATAACTGGTGGGAAACTGGGAAACTGCATATCCTTATGTGGAAATAACTGGTAGGAAACTGCATATCCTCACGTGGAAATAACTGGTGGGAAACTAGGAAACTTTATATTCTCATGTTGAAATAACTGGTGGGAAACTGGGAAACTTAATATCCTCATGTGGAAAAAACTGGTAGGAAACTGCATATCCTCAAGTGGAAATAACTGGTGGGAAACTGGGAAACTGCATATCCTCATGTGGAAATAACTGGTGGGAAACTGGGAAACTTAATATCCTCACGTGGAAATAACTGGTGGGAAACTGGGACACTGCATATCCTTATGTGGAAATAACTGGTAGGAAACTGCATATCCTCACGTGGAAATAACTGGTGGGAAACTGGGAAACTTAATATCCTCATGTTGAAATAACTGGTGGGAAACTGGGAAACTTAATATCCTCATGTTGAAATAACTGGTGGTAAACTGGGAAACTTAATATCCTCATGTGGAAATAACTGGTAGGAAACTGCATATCCCCACGTGGAAATAACTGGTGGGAAACTGGGAAACTTAATATCCTCATGTTGAAATAACTGGTGGGAAACTGGGAAACTTAATATCCTCATGTGGAAATAACTGGTAGGAAACTGCATATCCTCATGTGGAAATAACTGGTAGGAAACTGCATATCCTCACGTGGAACAAACTGGTGGGAAACTGGGAAACTTAATATCCTCACGTGGAAATAACTGGTGGGAAACTGGGAAACTTAATATCCTCATGTGGAAATAACTGGTAGGAAACTGCATATCCTCACGTGGAAATAACTGGTGGGAAACTGGGAAACTGCATATCCTCATGTGTAAATAACTGGTGGGAAACTGGGAAACTTAATATCCTCATGTGGAAATAACTGGTGGGAAACTGGGAAACTCTATATCCTCATGTGGAAATAACTGGTGGGAAACTGGGAAACTTAATATCCTCACGTGGAAATAACTGGTGGGAAACTGGGAAACTGCATATCCTCATGTGGAAATAACTGGTAGGAAACTGCATATCCTCATGTGTAAATAACTGGTGGGAAACTGGGAAACTTAATATCCTCATGTGGAAATAACTGGTAGGAAACTGCATATCCTCTTGTGGAAATAACTGGTGGGAAACTGGGAAACTGCATATCCTCATGTGGAAATAACTGGTGGGAAACTGGGAAACTTAATATCCTCACGTGGAAATAACTGGTGGGAACCTGGGAAACTGCTTATCCTCACGTGGAAATAACTGGTAGGAAACTGCATATCCTCACGTGGAAATAACTGGTGGGAAACTGGGAAACTTAATATCCTCATGTTGAAATAACTGGTGGGAAACTGGGAAACTTAATATCCTCATGTGGAAATAACTGGTAGGAAACTGCATATCCTCATGTGGAAATAACTGGTGGAAAACTGGGAAACTGCATATCCTCATGTGGAAATAACTGGTAGGAAACTGCATAACCTCACGTGGAAATAAATGGTGGGAAACTTGGAAACTTAATATCCTCACGTGGAAATAACTGGTGGGAAACTGGGAAACTTAATATCCTCATGTGGAAATAACTGGTAGGAAACTGCATATCCTCACGTGGAAATAACTGGTGGGAAACTGGGAAACTTAATATCCTCATGTGGAAATAACTGGTGGGAAACTGGGAAACTTAATATCCAAATGTGGAAATAACTTGTAGGAAACTGCATATCCTCATGTGGAAATAACTGGTGGGAAACTGGGAAACTTAATATCCTCATGTGGAAATAACTGGTGGGAAACTGGGAAACTTAATATCCTCATGTGGAAATAACTTGTAGGAAACTGCATATCCTCATGTGGAAATAACTGGCGGGAAACTGCATATCCTCACATGGAAATAACTGGTGGGAAACTAGGAAACTTAATATTCTCATGTTGAAAAAACTGGTGGGAAACTGGGAAACTTAATATCCTCATGTTGAAATAACTGGTGGGAAACTTGGAAACTGCATATCCTCATGTGGAAATAACTGGTGGGAAACTGGGAAACTTAATATCCTCATGTGGAAATAAGTGGTAGGAAACTGCATATCCTCGTGTGGAAATAACTGGTGGGAAACTGGGAAACTGCATATCCTCATGTGGAAATAACTGGTAGGAAACTGCATATCCTCACGTGGAAATAACTGGTGGGAAACTGGGAAACTTAATATCCTCATGTGGAAATAACTGGTGGGAAACTGGGAAACTTAATATCCTCACGTGGAAATAACTGGTGGGAAACTGGGAAACTTAATATCCTCATGTGGAAATAATTGAGTTCTATCCATTATGACAGTCTCGTGACGCTGGCCTTAGCGTGTGTAGGTGAAAGGCCGTCCTCGTAAAAAAAATATATTTTTATTTCTCTGGCTGTTGCAATTGATATCAGTGGTTAATATGAGTGCCCTCAGTAAACAGCGCAACAAACAGCGCAACAAACCCATTAGAAACAGTCAAGCAATTGGCTTCTTAAGAGATCGCAGCTTGTGTAGGCCAAAGGCCCTCCTTCTCGTAAAAAATGATTTTTATTTCTCTGGCTGTTGCAATTGATATCAGTGGTTAATATGAGTGCCCTCAGTAAACAGCGCAACAAACAGTTAGAAAGAGTCAAGCAATTGGCTTCTTAAGAGATCGCACGCACGCACGCAAGCACGCAAGCACGCACGATTTCGCGATCTGCGATTGCACTGTCTATGCTACCGGACACCGGTAAACTTAATGGGAGACCGCGGTGGTCACTTCATGAAGCAGGATTTGAACCTGCGACTCTTGCACAATGCTTTAAGTGCTTTGCACAGCAGCAAACAGTTAGAAACAGTCACGCAATTGGCTTCTTAAGAGATCGCACGCACGCAGCACGCACGCACGCACGCACGCACGATCTGCGATCTGCGATTGCACTGACTAGGCTACAGGCCACCGGTAAAATTAACGGGAGACCGCGGAGGTCACGTCATGAAACAGGATTTGAACCTGTGACGCTTGCACAATGCTTCAAGTGCTTTGCACAGGGACGTCTAGTCCATTGTGCTACGGGAGCGCTGTTTAATGCAGTGCTGGTGTTCTATCCATTATGACAGTCTCGTGACGCTGGCCTTAGCGTGTGTAGGTGAAAGGCCGTCCTCGTAAAAAATGATTTTTATTTCTCTGGCTGTTGCAATTGATATCAGTGGTTAATATGATTGCCCTCAGTAAACAGCGTAACAAACAGCGCAACAAACCCATTAGAAACAATCAAGCAATTGGCTTCTTAAGAGATCGCAGCGTGTGTAGGCCAAAGGCCCTCCTTCTCGTAAAAAATGATTTTTATTTCTCTGGCTGTTGCAATTGATATCAGTGGTTAATATGAGTGCCCTCAGTAAACAGCGCAACAAACAGTTAGAAAGAGTCAAGCAATTGGCTTCTTAAGAGATCGCACGCACGCACGCAAGCACGCACGATTTCGCGATCTGCGATTGCACTGTCTATGCTACCGGACACCGGTAAACTTAATGGGAGACCGCGGTGGTCACTTCATGAAGCAGGATTTGAACCTGCGACTCTTGCACAATGCTTTAAGTGCTTTGCACAGCAGCAAACAGTTAGAAACAGTCACGCAATTGGCTTCTTAAGAGATCGCACGCACGCAGCACGCACGCACGCACGCACGTTCTGCGATCTGCGATTGCACTGACTAGGCTACAGGCCACCGGTGAAATTAACGGGAGACCGAGGAGGTCACGTCATGAAACAGGATTTGAACCTGTGACGCTTGCACAATGCTTCAAGTGCTTTGCACAGGGACGTCTAGTCCATTGTGCTACGGGAGCGCTGTTTAATGCAGTGCTGGTGTTCTATCCATTATGACAGTCTCGTGACGCTGGCCTTAGCGTGTGTAGGTGAAAGGCCGTCCTCGTAAAAAATGATTTTTATTTCTCTGGCTGTTGCAATTGATATCAGTGGTTAATATGATTGCCCTCAGTAAACAGCGTAACAAACAGCGCAACAAACCCATTAGAAACAATCAAGCAATTGGCTTCTTAAGAGATCGCAGCGTGTGTAGGCCAAAGGCCCTCCTTCTCGTAAAAAATGATTTTTATTTCTCTGGCTGTTGCAATTGATATCAGTGGTTAATATGAGTGCCCTCAGTAAACAGCGCAACAAACAGTTAGAAAGAGTCAAGCAATTGGCTTCTTAAGAGATCGCACGCACGCACGCAAGCACGCACGATTTCGCGATCTGCGATTGCACTGTCTATGCTACCGGACACCGGTAAACTTAATGGGAGACCGCGGTGGTCACTTCATGAAGCAGGATTTGAACCTGCGACTCTTGCACAATGCTTTAAGTGCTTTGCACAGCAGCAAACAGTTAGAAACAGTCACGCAATTGGCTTCTTAAGAGATCGCACGCACGCAGCACGCACGCACGCACGCACGATCTGCGATCTGCGATTGCACTGACTAGGCTACAGGCCACCGGTGAAATTAACGGGAGACCGCGGAGGTCACGTCATGAAACAGGATTTGAACCTGTGACGCTTGCACAATGCTTCAAGTGCTTTGCACAGGGACGTCTAGTCCATTGTGCTACGGGAGCGCTGTTTAATGCAGTGCTGGTGTTCTATCCATTATGACAGTCTCGTGACGCTGGCCTTAGCGTGTGTAGGTGAAAGGCCGTCCTCGTAAAAAATGATTTTTATTTCTCTGGCTGTTGCAATTGATATCAGTGGTTAATATGATTGCCCTCAGTAAACAGCGTAACAAACAGCGCAACAAACCCATTAGAAACAATCAAGCAATTGGCTTCTTAAGAGATCGCAGCGTGTGTAGGCCAAAGGCCCTCCTTCTCGTAAAAAATGATTTTTATTTCTCTGGCTGTTGCAATTGATATCAGTGGTTAATATGAGTGCCCTCAGTAAACAGCGCAACAAACAGTTAGAAAGAGTCAAGCAATTGGCTTCTTAAGAGATCGCACGCACGCACGCAAGCACGCACGATTTCGCGATCTGCGATTGCACTGTCTATGCTACCGGACACCGGTAAACTTAATGGGAGACCACGGTGGTCACTTCATGAAGCAGGATTTGAACCTGCGACTCTTGCACAATGCTTTAAGTGCTTTGCACAGCAGCAAACAGTTAGAAACAGTCACGCAATTGGCTTCTTAAGAGATCGCACGCACGCAGCACGCACGCACGCACGCACGCACGCACGATCTGCGATCTGCGATTGCACTGACTAGGCTACAGGCCACCGGTAAAATTAACGGGAGACCGCGGAGGTCACGTCATGAAACAGGATTTGAACCTGTGACGCTTGCACAATGCTTCAAGTGCTTTGCACAGGGACGTCTAGTCCATTGTGCTACGGGAGCGCTGTTTAATGCAGTGCTGGTGTTCTATCCATTATGACAGTCTCGTGACGCTGGCCTTAGCGTGTGTAGGTGAAAGGCCGTCCTCGTAAAAAATTATTTTTATTTCTCTGGCTGTTGCAATTGATATCAGTGGTTAATATGATTGCCCTCAGTAAACAGCGTAACAAACAGCGCAACAAACCCATTAGAAACAATCAAGCAATTGGCTTCTTAAGAGATCGCAGCGTGTGTAGGCCAAAGGCCCTCCTTCTCGTAAAAAAATATTTTTATTTCTCTGGCTGTTGCAATTGATATCAGTGGTTAATATGAGTGCCCTCAGTAAACAGCGCAACAAACAGTTAGAAAGAGTCAAGCAATTGGCTTCTTAAGAGATCGCACGCACGCACGCAAGCACGCACGATTTCGCGATCTGCGATTGCACTGTCTATGCTACCGGACACCGGTAAACTTAATGGGAGACCGCGGTGGTCACTTCATGAAGCAGGATTTGAACCTGCGACTCTTGCACAATGCTTTAAGTGCTTTGCACAGCAGCAAACAGTCACGCAATTGGCTTCTTAAGAGATCGCACGCACGCAGCACGCACGCACGCACGCACGCACGATCTGCGATCTGCGATTGCACTGACTAGGCTACAGGCCACCGGTGAAATTAACGGGAGACCGCGGAGGTCACGTCATGAAACAGGATTTGAACCTGTGACGCTTGCACAATGCTTCAAGTGCTTTGCACAGGGACGTCTAGTCCATTGTGCTACGGGAGCGCTGTTTAATGCAGTGCTGGTGTTCTATCCATTATGACAGTCTCGTGACGCTGGCCTTAGCGTGTGTAGGTGAAAGGCCGTCCTCGTAAAAAATTATTTTTATTTCTCTGGCTGTTGCAATTGATATCAGTGGTTAATATGATTGCCCTCAGTAAACAGCGTAACAAACATCGCAACAAACCCATTAGAAACAATCAAGCAATTGGCTTCTTAAGAGATCGCAGCGTGTGTAGGCCAAAGGCCCTCCTTCTCATAAAAACTGATTTTTATTTCTCTGGCTGTTGCAATTGATATCAGTGGTTAATATGAGTGCCCTCAGTAAACAGCGCAACAAACCCATTAGAAACAGTCAAGCAATTGGCTTCTTAAGAGATCGCACGCACGCACGCAAGCACGCACGATTTCGCGATCTGCGATTGCACTGTCTATGCTACCGGACACCGGTAAACTTAATGGGAGACCGCGGTGGTCACTTCATGAAGCAGGATTTGAACCTGCGACTCTTGCACAATGCTTTAAGTGCTTTGCACAGCAGCAAACAGTTAGAAACAGTCACGCAATTGGCTTCTTAAGAGATCGCACGCACGCAGCACGCACGCACGCACGCACGCACGATCTGCGATCTGCGATTGCACTGACTAGGCTACAGGCCACCGGTAAAATTAACGGGAGACCGCGGAGGTCACGTCATGAAACAGGATTTGAACCTGTGACGCTTGCACAATGCTTCAAGTGCTTTGCACAGGGACGTCTAGTCCATTGTGCTACGGGAGCGCTGTTTAATGCAGTGCTGGTGTTCTATCCATTATGACAGTCTCGTGACGCTGGCCTTAGCGTGTGTAGGTGAAAGGCCGTCCTCGTAAAAAATGATTTTTATTTCTCTGGCTGTTGCAATTGATATCAGTGGTTAATATGATTGCCCTCAGTAAACAGCGTAACAAACAGCGCAACAAACCCATTAGAAACAATCAAGCAATTGGCTTCTTAAGAGATCGCAGCGTGTGTAGGCCAAAGGCCCTCCTTCTCGTAAAAAATGATTTTTATTTCTCTGGCTGTTGCAATTGATATCAGTGGTTAATATGAGTGCCCTCAGTAAACAGCGCAACAAACAGTTAGAAAGAGTCAAGCAATTGGCTTCTTAAGAGATCGCACGCACGCACGCAAGCACGCACGATTTCGCGATCTGCGATTGCACTGTCTATGCTACCGGACACCGGTAAACTTAATGGGAGACCGCGGTGGTCACTTCATGAAGCAGGATTTGAACCTGCGACTCTTGCACAATGCTTTAAGTGCTTTGCACAGCAGCAAACAGTCACGCAATTGGCTTCTTAAGAGATCGCACGCACGCAGCACGCACGCACGCACGCACGCACGATCTGCGATCTGCGATTGCACTGACTAGGCTACAGGCCACCGGTGAAATTAACGGGAGACCGCGGAGGTCACGTCATGAAACAGGATTTGAACCTGTGACGCTTGCACAATGCTTCAAGTGCTTTGCACAGGGACGTCTAGTCCATTGTGCTACGGGAGCGCTGTTTAATGCAGTGCTGGTGTTCTATCCATTATGACAGTCTCGTGACGCTGGCCTTAGCGTGTGTAGGTGAAAGGCCGTCCTCGTAAAAAATGATTTTTATTTCTCTGGCTGTTGCAATTGATATCAGTGGTTAATATGATTGCCCTCAGTAAACAGCGTAACAAACAGCGCAACAAACCCATTAGAAACAATCAAGCAATTGGCTTCTTAAGAGATCGCAGCGTGTGTAGGCCAAAGGCCCTCCTTCTCATAAAAACTGATTTTTATTTCTCTGGCTGTTGCAATTGATATCAGTGGTTAATATGAGTGCCCTCAGTAAACAGCGCAACAAACCCATTAGAAACAGTCAAGCAATTGGCTTCTTAAGAGATCGCACGCACGCACGCAAGCACGCACGATTTCGCGATCTGCGATTGCACTGTCTATGCTACCGGACACCGGTAAACTTAATGGGAGACCGCGGTGGTCACTTCATGAAGCAGGATTTGAACCTGCGACTCTTGCACAATGCTTTAAGTGCTTTGCACAGCAGCAAACAGTTAGAAACAGTCACGCAATTGGCTTCTTAAGAGATCGCACGCACGCAGCACGCACGCACGCACGCACGCACGATCTGCGATCTGCGATTGCACTGACTAGGCTACAGGCCACCGGTAAAATTAACGGGAGACCGCGGAGGTCACGTCATGAAACAGGATTTGAACCTGTGACGCTTGCACAATGCTTCAAGTGCTTTGCACAGGGACGTCTAGTCCATTGTGCTACGGGAGCGCTGTTTAATGCAGTGCTGGTGTTCTATCCATTATGACAGTCTCGTGACGCTGGCCTTAGCGTGTGTAGGTGAAAGGCCGTCCTCGTAAAAAATGATTTTTATTTCTCTGGCTGTTGCAATTGATATCAGTGGTTAATATGATTGCCCTCAGTAAACAGCGTAACAAAAAGCGCAACAAACCCATTAGAAACAATCAAGCAATTGGCTTCTTAAGAGATCGCAGCGTGTGTAGGCCAAAGGCCCTCCTTCTCGTAAAAAATGATTTTTATTTCTCTGGCTGTTGCAATTGATATCAGTGGTTAATATGAGTGCCCTCAGTAAACAGCGCAACAAACAGTTAGAAAGAGTCAAGCAATTGGCTTCTTAAGAGATCGCACGCACGCACGCAAGCACGCACGATTTCGCGATCTGCGATTGCACTGTCTATGCTACCGGACACCGGTAAACTTAATGGGAGACCGCGGTGGTCACTTCATGAAGCAGGATTTGAACCTGCGACTCTTGCACAATGCTTTAAGTGCTTTGCACAGCAGCAAACAGTCACGCAATTGGCTTCTTAAGAGATCGCACGCACACAGCACGCACGCACGCACGCACGCACGATCTGCGATCTGCGATTGCACTGACTAGGCTACAGGCCACCGGTGAAATTAACGGGAGACCGCGGAGGTCACGTCATGAAACAGGATTTGAACCTGTGACGCTTGCACAATGCTTTAAGTGCTTTGCACAGCAGCAAACAGTCACGCAATTGGCTTCTTAAGAGATCGCACGCACGCAGCACGCACGCACGCACGCACGCACGCACGATCTGCGATCTGCGATTGCACTGACTAGGCTACAGGCCACCGGTGAAATTAACGGGAGACCGCGGAGGTCACGTCATGAAACAGGATTTGAACCTGTGACGCTTGCACAATGCTTCAAGTGCTTTGCACAGGGACGTCTAGTCCATTGTGCTACGGGAGCGCTGTTTAATGCAGTGCTGGTGTTCTATCCATTATGACAGTCTCGTGACGCTGGCCTTAGCGTGTGTAGGTGAAAGGCCGTCCTCGTAAAAAATGATTTTTATTTCTCTGGCTGTTGCAATTGATATCAGTGGTTAATATGATTGCCCTCAGTAAACAGCGTAACAAACAGCGCAACAAACCCATTAGAAACAATCAAGCAATTGGCTTCTTAAGAGATCGCAGCGTGTGTAGGCCAAAGGCCCTCCTTCTCATAAAAACTGATTTTTATTTCTCTGGCTGTTGCAATTGATATCAGTGGTTAATATGAGTGCCCTCAGTAAACAGCGCAACAAACCCATTAGAAACAGTCAAGCAATTGGCTTCTTAAGAGATCGCACGCACGCACGCAAGCACGCACGATTTCGCGATCTGCGATTGCACTGTCTATGCTACCGGACACCGGTAAACTTAATGGGAGACCGCGGTGGTCACTTCATGAAGCAGGATTTGAACCTGCGACTCTTGCACAATGCTTTAAGTGCTTTGCACAGCAGCAAACAGTTAGAAACAGTCACGCAATTGGCTTCTTAAGAGATCGCACGCACGCAGCACGCACGCACGCACGCACGCACGATCTGCGATCTGCGATTGCACTGACTAGGCTACAGGCCACCGGTAAAATTAACGGGAGACCGCGGAGGTCACGTCATGAAACAGGATTTGAACCTGTGACGCTTGCACAATGCTTCAAGTGCTTTGCACAGGGACGTCTAGTCCATTGTGCTACGGGAGCGCTGTTTAATGCAGTGCTGGTGTTCTATCCATTATGACAGTCTCGTGACGCTGGCCTTAGCGTGTGTAGGTGAAAGGCCGTCCTCGTAAAAAATGATTTTTATTTCTCTGGCTGTTGCAATTGATATCAGTGGTTAATATGATTGCCCTCAGTAAACAGCGTAACAAAAAGCGCAACAAACCCATTAGAAACAATCAAGCAATTGGCTTCTTAAGAGATCGCAGCGTGTGTAGGCCAAAGGCCCTCCTTCTCGTAAAAAATGATTTTTATTTCTCTGGCTGTTGCAATTGATATCAGTGGTTAATATGAGTGCCCTCAGTAAACAGCGCAACAAACAGTTAGAAAGAGTCAAGCAATTGGCTTCTTAAGAGATCGCACGCACGCACGCAAGCACGCACGATTTCGCGATCTGCGATTGCACTGTCTATGCTACCGGACACCGGTAAACTTAATGGGAGACCGCGGTGGTCACTTCATGAAGCAGGATTTGAACCTGCGACTCTTGCACAATGCTTTAAGTGCTTTGCACAGCAGCAAACAGTTAGAAACAGTCACGCAATTGGCTTCTTAAGAGATCGCACGCACGCAGCACGCACGCACGCACGCACGCACGATCTGCGATCTGCGATCTGCGATTGCACTGACTAGGCTACAGGCCACCGGTGAAATTAACGGGAGACCGCGGAGGTCACGTCATGAAACAGGATTTGAACCTGTGACGCTTGCACAATGCTTCAAGTGCTTTGCACAGGGACGTCTAGTCCATTGTGCTACGGGAGCGCTGTTTAATGCAGTGCTGGTGTTCTATCCATTATGACAGTCTCGTGACGCTGGCCTTAGCGTGTGTAGGTGAAAGGCCGTCCTCGTAAAAAATGATTTTTATTTCTCTGGCTGTTGCAATTGATATCAGTGGTTAATATGATTGCCCTCAGTAAACAGCGTAACAAACAGCGCAACAAACCCATTAGAAACAATCAAGCAATTGGCTTCTTAAGAGATCGCAGCGTGTGTAGGCCAAAGGCCCTCCTTCTCATAAAAACTGATTTTTATTTCTCTGGCTGTTGCAATTGATATCAGTGGTTAATATGAGTGCCCTCAGTAAACAGCGCAACAAACCCATTAGAAACAGTCAAGCAATTGGCTTCTTAAGAGATCGCACGCACGCACGCAAGCACGCACGATTTCGCGATCTGCGATTGCACTGTCTATGCTACCGGACACCGGTAAACTTAATGGGAGACCGCGGTGGTCACTTCATGAAGCAGGATTTGAACCTGCGACTCTTGCACAATGCTTTAAGTGCTTTGCACAGCAGCAAACAGTTAGAAACAGTCACGCAATTGGCTTCTTAAGAGATCGCACGCACGCAGCACGCACGCACGCACGCACGCACGATCTGCGATCTGCGATTGCACTGACTAGGCTACAGGCCACCGGTAAAATTAACGGGAGACCGCGGAGGTCACGTCATGAAACAGGATTTGAACCTGTGACGCTTGCACAATGCTTCAAGTGCTTTGCACAGGGACGTCTAGTCCATTGTGCTACGGGAGCGCTGTTTAATGCAGTGCTGGTGTTCTATCCATTATGACAGTCTCGTGACGCTGGCCTTAGCGTGTGTAGGTGAAAGGCCGTCCTCGTAAAAAATGATTTTTATTTCTCTGGCTGTTGCAATTGATATCAGTGGTTAATATGATTGCCCTCAGTAAACAGCGTAACAAAAAGCGCAACAAACCCATTAGAAACAATCAAGCAATTGGCTTCTTAAGAGATCGCAGCGTGTGTAGGCCAAAGGCCCTCCTTCTCGTAAAAAATGATTTTTATTTCTCTGGCTGTTGCAATTGATATCAGTGGTTAATATGAGTGCCCTCAGTAAACAGCGCAACAAACAGTTAGAAAGAGTCAAGCAATTGGCTTCTTAAGAGATCGCACGCACGCACGCAAGCACGCACGATTTCGCGATCTGCGATTGCACTGTCTATGCTACCGGACACCGGTAAACTTAATGGGAGACCGCGGTGGTCACTTCATGAAGCAGGATTTGAACCTGCGACTCTTGCACAATGCTTTAAGTGCTTTGCACAGCAGCAAACAGTTAGAAACAGTCACGCAATTGGCTTCTTAAGAGATCGCACGCACGCAGCACGCACGCACGCACGATCTGCGATCTGCGATTGCACTGACTAGGCTACAGGCCACCGGTGAAATTAACGGGAGACCGCGGAGGTCACGTCATGAAACAGGATTTGAACCTGTGACGCTTGCACAATGCTTCAAGTGCTTTGCACAGGGACGTCTAGTCCATTGTGCTACGGGAGCGCTGTTTAATGCAGTGCTGGTGTTCTATCCATTATGACAGTCTCGTGACGCTGGCCTTAGCGTGTGTAGGTGAAAGGCCGTCCTCGTAAAAAATGATTTTTATTTCTCTGGCTGTTGCAATTGATATCAGTGGTTAATATGATTGCCCTCAGTAAACAGCGTAACAAACAGCGCAACAAACCCATTAGAAACAATCAAGCAATTGGCTTCTTAAGAGATCGCAGCGTGTGTAGGCCAAAGGCCCTCCTTCTCATAAAAACTGATTTTTATTTCTCTGGCTGTTGCAATTGATATCAGTGGTTAATATGAGTGCCCTCAGTAAACAGCGCAACAAACCCATTAGAAACAGTCAAGCAATTGGCTTCTTAAGAGATCGCACGCACGCACGCAAGCACGCACGATTTCGCGATCTGCGATTGCACTGTCTATGCTACCGGACACCGGTAAACTTAATGGGAGACCGCGGTGGTCACTTCATGAAGCAGGATTTGAACCTGCGACTCTTGCACAATGCTTTAAGTGCTTTGCACAGCAGCAACCAGTTAGAAACAGTCACGCAATTGGCTTCTTAAGAGATCGCACGCACGCAGCACGCACGCACGCACGCACGATCTGCGATCTGCGATTGCACTGACTAGGCTACAGGCCACCGGTGAAATTAACGGGAGACCGCGGAGGTCACGTCATGAAACAGGATTTGAACCTGTGACGCTTGCACAATGCTTCAAGTGCTTTGCACAGGGACGTCTAGTCCATTGTGCTACGGGAGCGCTGTTTAATGCAGTGCTGGTGTTCTATCCATTATGACAGTCTCGTGACGCTGGCCTTAGCGTGTGTAGGTGAAAGGCCGTCCTCGTAAAAAATGATTTTTATTTCTCTGGCTGTTGCAATTGATATCAGTGGTTAATATGATTGCCCTCAGTAAACAGCGTAACAAACAGCGCAACAAACCCATTAGAAACAATCAAGCAATTGGCTTCTTAAGAGATCGCAGCGTGTGTAGGCCAAAGGCCCTCCTTCTCGTAAAAAATTATTTTTATTTCTCTGGCTGTTGCAATTGATATCAGTGGTTAATATGAGTGCCCTCAGTAAACAGCGCAACAAACAGTTAGAAAGAGTCAAGCAATTGGCTTCTTAAGAGATCGCACGCACGCACGCAAGCACGCACGATTTCGCGATCTGCGATTGCACTGTCTATGCTACCGGACACCGGTAAACTTAATGGGAGACCGCGGTGGTCACTTCATGAAGCAGGATTTGAACCTGCGACTCTTGCACAATGCTTTAAGTGCTTTGCACAGCAGCAACCAGTTAGAAACAGTCACGCAATTGGCTTCTTAAGAGATCGCACGCACGCAGCATGCACGCACGGACGCACGATCTGCGATCTGCGATTGCACTGACTAGGCTACAGGCCACCGGTAAAATGAACGGGAGACCGCGGAGGTCACGTCATGAAACAGGATTTGAACCTGTGACGCTTGCACAATGCTTCAAGTGCTTTGCACAGGGACGTCTAGTCCATTGTGCTACGGGAGCGCTGTTTAATGCAGTGCTGGTGTTCTATCCATTATGACAGTCTCGTGACGCTGGCCTTAGCGTGTGTAGGTGAAAGGCCGTCCTCGTAAAAAATGATTTTTATTTCTCTGGCTGTTGCAATTGATATCAGTGGTTAATATGATTGCCCTCAGTAAACAGCGTAACAAACAGCGCAACAAACCCATTAGAAACAATCAAGCAATTGGCTTCTTAAGAGATCGCAGCTGTGTAGGCCAAAGGCCCTCCTTCTCGTAAAAAATGATTTTTATTTCTCTGGCTGTTGCAATTGATATCAGTGGTTAATATGAGTGCCCTCAGTAAACAGCGCAACAAACAGTTAGAAAGAGTCAAGCAATTGGCTTCTTAAGAGATCGCACGCACGCACGCAAGCACGCACGATTTCGCGATCTGCGATTGCACTGTCTATGCTACCGGACACCGGTAAACTTAATGGGAGACCGCAGTGGTCACTTCATGAAGCAGGATTTGAACCTGCGACTCTGGCACAATGCTTTAATTGCTTTGCACAGCGACGTCTAACCCATTGTGCTACGGGAGCGCAGTTTAATGTAGTGCTCGGTGTTCTATCCATTATGACAGTCTCGTGACGCTGGCCGTAGCGTGTGTAGGCCAAAGGCCCTCCTTCTCATAAAAACTGATTTTTATTTCTCTGGCTGTTGCAATTGATATCAGTGGTTAATATGAGTGCCCTCAGTAAACAGCGCAACAAACCCATTAGAAACAGTCAAGCAATTGGCTTCTTAAGAGATCGCACGCACGCAGCACGCACGCACGCACGATCTGCGATCCGCGATTGCACTGACTAGGCTACAGGCCACCGGTAAAATTAACGGGAGACCGCGGAGGTCACGTCATGAAACAGGATTTGAACCTGTGACGCTTGCACAATGCTTCAAGTGCTTTGCACAGGGACGTCTAGTCCATTGTGCTACGGGAGCGCTGTTTAATGCAGTGCTGGTGTTCTATCCATTATGACAGTCTCGTGACGCTGGCCTTAGCGTGTGTAGGTGAAAGGCCGTCCTCGTAAAAAATGATTTTTATTTCTCTGGCTGTTGCAATTGATATCAGTGGTTAATATGATTGCCCTCAGTAAACAGCGTAACAAACAGCGCAACAAACCCATTAGAAACAATCAAGCAATTGGCTTCTTAAGAGATCGCAGCGTGTGTAGGCCAAAGGCCCTCCTTCTCGTAAAAAATGATTTTTATTTCTCTGGCTGTTGCAATTGATATCAGTGGTTAATATGAGTGCCCTCAGTAAACAGCGCAACAAACAGTTAGAAAGAGTCAAGCAATTGGCTTCTTAAGAGATCGCACGCACGCACGCAAGCACGCACGATTTCGCGATCTGCGATTGCACTGTCTATGCTACCGGACACCGGTAAACTTAATGGGAGACCGCGGTGGTCACTTCATGAAGCAGGATTTGAACCTGCGACTCTTGCACAATGCTTTAAGTGCTTTGCACAGCAGCAAACAGTTAGAAACAGTCACGCAATTGGCTTCTTAAGAGATCGCACGCACGCAGCACGCACGCACGCACGATCTGCGATCTGCGATTGCACTGACTAGGCTACAGGCCACCGGTGAAATTAACGGGAGACCGCGGAGGTCACGTCATGAAACAGGATTTGAACCTGTGACGCTTGCACAATGCTTCAAGTGCTTTGCACAGGGACGTCTAGTCCATTGTGCTACGGGAGCGCTGTTTAATGCAGTGCTGGTGTTCTATCCATTATGACAGTCTCGTGACGCTGGCCTTAGCGTGTGTAGGTGAAAGGCCGTCCTCGTAAAAAATGATTTTTATTTCTCTGGCTGTTGCAATTGATATCAGTGGTTAATATGATTGCCCTCAGTAAACAGCGTAACAAACAGCGCAACAAACCCATTAGAAACAATCAAGCAATTGGCTTCTTAAGAGATCGCAGCGTGTGTAGGCCAAAGGCCCTCCTTCTCATAAAAACTGATTTTTATTTCTCTGGCTGTTGCAATTGATATCAGTGGTTAATATGAGTGCCCTCAGTAAACAGCGCAACAAACCCATTAGAAACAGTCAAGCAATTGGCTTCTTAAGAGATCGCACGCACGCACGCAAGCACGCACGATTTCGCGATCTGCGATTGCACTGTCTATGCTACCGGACACCGGTAAACTTAATGGGAGACCGCGGTGGTCACTTCATGAAGCAGGATTTGAACCTGCGACTCTTGCACAATGCTTTAAGTGCTTTGCACAGCAGCAACCAGTTAGAAACAGTCACGCAATTGGCTTCTTAAGAGATCGCACGCACGCAGCACGCACGCACGCACGCACGATCTGCGATCTGCGATTGCACTGACTAGGCTACAGGCCACCGGTGAAATTAACGGGAGACCGCGGAGGTCACGTCATGAAACAGGATTTGAACCTGTGACGCTTGCACAATGCTTCAAGTGCTTTGCACAGGGACGTCTAGTCCATTGTGCTACGGGAGCGCTGTTTAATGCAGTGCTGGTGTTCTATCCATTATGACAGTCTCGTGACGCTGGCCTTAGCGTGTGTAGGTGAAAGGCCGTCCTCGTAAAAAATGATTTTTATTTCTCTGGCTGTTGCAATTGATATCAGTGGTTAATATGATTGCCCTCAGTAAACAGCGTAACAAACAGCGCAACAAACCCATTAGAAACAATCAAGCAATTGGCTTCTTAAGAGATCGCAGCGTGTGTAGGCCAAAGGCCCTCCTTCTCGTAAAAAATTATTTTTATTTCTCTGGCTGTTGCAATTGATATCAGTGGTTAATATGAGTGCCCTCAGTAAACAGCGCAACAAACAGTTAGAAAGAGTCAAGCAATTGGCTTCTTAAGAGATCGCACGCACGCACGCAAGCACGCACGATTTCGCGATCTGCGATTGCACTGTCTATGCTACCGGACACCGGTAAACTTAATGGGAGACCGCGGTGGTCACTTCATGAAGCAGGATTTGAACCTGCGACTCTTGCACAATGCTTTAAGTGCTTTGCACAGCAGCAACCAGTTAGAAACAGTCACGCAATTGGCTTCTTAAGAGATCGCACGCACGCAGCATGCACGCACGCACGGACGCACGATCTGCGATCTGCGATTGCACTGACTAGGCTACAGGCCACCGGTAAAATGAACGGGAGACCGCGGAGGTCACGTCATGAAACAGGATTTGAACCTGTGACGCTTGCACAATGCTTCAAGTGCTTTGCACAGGGACGTCTAGTCCATTGTGCTACGGGAGCGCTGTTTAATGCAGTGCTGGTGTTCTATCCATTATGACAGTCTCGTGACGCTGGCCTTAGCGTGTGTAGGTGAAAGGCCGTCCTCGTAAAAAATGATTTTTATTTCTCTGGCTGTTGCAATTGATATCAGTGGTTAATATGATTGCCCTCAGTAAACAGCGTAACAAACAGCGCAACAAACCCATTAGAAACAATCAAGCAATTGGCTTCTTAAGAGATCGCAGCTGTGTAGGCCAAAGGCCCTCCTTCTCGTAAAAAATGATTTTTATTTCTCTGGCTGTTGCAATTGATATCAGTGGTTAATATGAGTGCCCTCAGTAAACAGCGCAACAAACAGTTAGAAAGAGTCAAGCAATTGGCTTCTTAAGAGATCGCACGCACGCACGCAAGCACGCACGATTTCGCGATCTGCGATTGCACTGTCTATGCTACCGGACACCGGTAAACTTAATGGGAGACCGCAGTGGTCACTTCATGAAGCAGGATTTGAACCTGCGACTCTGGCACAATGCTTTAATTGCTTTGCACAGCGACGTCTAACCCATTGTGCTACGGGAGCGCAGTTTAATGTAGTGCTCGGTGTTCTATCCATTATGACAGTCTCGTGACGCTGGCCGTAGCGTGTGTAGGCCAAAGGCCCTCCTTCTCATAAAAACTGATTTTTATTTCTCTGGCTGTTGCAATTGATATCAGTGGTTAATATGAGTGCCCTCAGTAAACAGCGCAACAAACCCATTAGAAACAGTCAAGCAATTGGCTTCTTAAGAGATCGCACGCACGCAGCACGCACGCACGCACGATCTGCGATCCGCGATTGCACTGACTAGGCTACAGGCCACCGGTAAAATTAACGGGAGACCGCGGAGGTCACGTCATGAAACAGGATTTGAACCTGTGACGCTTGCACAATGCTTCAAGTGCTTTGCACAGGGACGTCTAGTCCATTGTGCTACGGGAGCGCTGTTTAATGCAGTGCTGGTGTTCTATCCATTATGACAGTCTCGTGACGCTGGCCTTAGCGTGTGTAGGTGAAAGGCCGTCCTCGTAAAAAATGATTTTTATTTCTCTGGCTGTTGCAATTGATATCAGTGGTTAATATGATTGCCCTCAGTAAACAGCGTAACAAACAGCGCAACAAACCCATTAGAAACAATCAAGCAATTGGCTTCTTAAGAGATCGCAGCGTGTGTAGGCCAAAGGCCCTCCTTCTCGTAAAAAATGATTTTTATTTCTCTGGCTGTTGCAATTGATATCAGTGGTTAATATGAGTGCCCTCAGTAAACAGCGCAACAAACAGTTAGAAAGAGTCAAGCAATTGGCTTCTTAAGAGATCGCACGCACGCACGCAAGCACGCACGATTTCGCGATCTGCGATTGCACTGTCTATGCTACCGGACACCGGTAAACTTAATGGGAGACCGCGGTGGTCACTTCATGAAGCAGGATTTGAACCTGCGACTCTTGCACAATGCTTTAAGTGCTTTGCACAGCAGCAACCAGTTAGAAACAGTCACGCAATTGGCTTCTTAAGAGATCGCACGCACGCACGCACGCACGATCTGCGATCTGCGATTGCACTGACTAGGCTACAGGCCACCGGTAAAATTAACGGGAGACCGCGGAGGTCACGTCATGAAACAGGATTTGAACCTGTGACGCTTGCACAATGCTTCAAGTGCTTTGCACAGGGACGTCTAGTCCATTGTGCTACGGGAGCGCTGTTTAATGCAGTGCTGGTGTTCTATCCATTATGACAGTCTCGTGACGCTGGCCTTAGCGTGTGTAGGTGAAAGGCCGTCCTCGTAAAAAATGATTTTTATTTCTCTGGCTGTTGCAATTGATATCAGTGGTTAATATGATTGCCCTCAGTAAACAGCGTAACAAAAAGCGCAACAAACCCATTAGAAACAATCAAGCAATTGGCTTCTTAAGAGATCGCAGCGTGTGTAGGCCAAAGGCCCTCCTTCTCGTAAAAAATGATTTTTATTTCTCTGGCTGTTGCAATTGATATCAGTGGTTAATATGAGTGCCCTCAGTAAACAGCGCAACAAACAGTTAGAAAGAGTCAAGCAATTGGCTTCTTAAGAGATCGCACGCACGCACGCAAGCACGCACGATTTCGCGATCTGCGATTGCACTGTCTATGCTACCGGACACCGGTAAACTTAATGGGAGACCGCGGTGGTCACTTCATGAAGCAGGATTTGAACCTGCGACTCTTGCACAATGCTTTAAGTGCTTTGCACAGCAGCAAACAGTTAGAAACAGTCACGCAATTGGCTTCTTAAGAGATCGCACGCACGCAGCACGCACGCACGCACGCACGCACGATCTGCGATCTGCGATCTGCGATTGCACTGACTAGGCTACAGGCCACCGGTGAAATTAACGGGAGACCGCGGAGGTCACGTCATGAAACAGGATTTGAACCTGTGACGCTTGCACAATGCTTCAAGTGCTTTGCACAGGGACGTCTAGTCCATTGTGCTACGGGAGCGCTGTTTAATGCAGTGCTGGTGTTCTATCCATTATGACAGTCTCGTGACGCTGGCCTTAGCGTGTGTAGGTGAAAGGCCGTCCTCGTAAAAAATGATTTTTATTTCTCTGGCTGTTGCAATTGATATCAGTGGTTAATATGATTGCCCTCAGTAAACAGCGTAACAAACAGCGCAACAAACCCATTAGAAACAATCAAGCAATTGGCTTCTTAAGAGATCGCAGCGTGTGTAGGCCAAAGGCCCTCCTTCTCATAAAAACTGATTTTTATTTCTCTGGCTGTTGCAATTGATATCAGTGGTTAATATGAGTGCCCTCAGTAAACAGCGCAACAAACCCATTAGAAACAGTCAAGCAATTGGCTTCTTAAGAGATCGCACGCACGCACGCAAGCACGCACGATTTCGCGATCTGCGATTGCACTGTCTATGCTACCGGACACCGGTAAACTTAATGGGAGACCGCGGTGGTCACTTCATGAAGCAGGATTTGAACCTGCGACTCTTGCACAATGCTTTAAGTGCTTTGCACAGCAGCAAACAGTTAGAAACAGTCACGCAATTGGCTTCTTAAGAGATCGCACGCACGCAGCACGCACGCACGCACGCACGCACGATCTGCGATCTGCGATTGCACTGACTAGGCTACAGGCCACCGGTAAAATTAACGGGAGACCGCGGAGGTCACGTCATGAAACAGGATTTGAACCTGTGACGCTTGCACAATGCTTCAAGTGCTTTGCACAGGGACGTCTAGTCCATTGTGCTACGGGAGCGCTGTTTAATGCAGTGCTGGTGTTCTATCCATTATGACAGTCTCGTGACGCTGGCCTTAGCGTGTGTAGGTGAAAGGCCGTCCTCGTAAAAAATGATTTTTATTTCTCTGGCTGTTGCAATTGATATCAGTGGTTAATATGATTGCCCTCAGTAAACAGCGTAACAAAAAGCGCAACAAACCCATTAGAAACAATCAAGCAATTGGCTTCTTAAGAGATCGCAGCGTGTGTAGGCCAAAGGCCCTCCTTCTCGTAAAAAATGATTTTTATTTCTCTGGCTGTTGCAATTGATATCAGTGGTTAATATGAGTGCCCTCAGTAAACAGCGCAACAAACAGTTAGAAAGAGTCAAGCAATTGGCTTCTTAAGAGATCGCACGCACGCACGCAAGCACGCACGATTTCGCGATCTGCGATTGCACTGTCTATGCTACCGGACACCGGTAAACTTAATGGGAGACCGCGGTGGTCACTTCATGAAGCAGGATTTGAACCTGCGACTCTTGCACAATGCTTTAAGTGCTTTGCACAGCAGCAAACAGTTAGAAACAGTCACGCAATTGGCTTCTTAAGAGATCGCACGCACGCAGCACGCACGCACGCACGATCTGCGATCTGCGATTGCACTGACTAGGCTACAGGCCACCGGTGAAATTAACGGGAGACCGCGGAGGTCACGTCATGAAACAGGATTTGAACCTGTGACGCTTGCACAATGCTTCAAGTGCTTTGCACAGGGACGTCTAGTCCATTGTGCTACGGGAGCGCTGTTTAATGCAGTGCTGGTGTTCTATCCATTATGACAGTCTCGTGACGCTGGCCTTAGCGTGTGTAGGTGAAAGGCCGTCCTCGTAAAAAATGATTTTTATTTCTCTGGCTGTTGCAATTGATATCAGTGGTTAATATGATTGCCCTCAGTAAACAGCGTAACAAACAGCGCAACAAACCCATTAGAAACAATCAAGCAATTGGCTTCTTAAGAGATCGCAGCGTGTGTAGGCCAAAGGCCCTCCTTCTCATAAAAACTGATTTTTATTTCTCTGGCTGTTGCAATTGATATCAGTGGTTAATATGAGTGCCCTCAGTAAACAGCGCAACAAACCCATTAGAAACAGTCAAGCAATTGGCTTCTTAAGAGATCGCACGCACGCACGCAAGCACGCACGATTTCGCGATCTGCGATTGCACTGTCTATGCTACCGGACACCGGTAAACTTAATGGGAGACCGCGGTGGTCACTTCATGAAGCAGGATTTGAACCTGCGACTCTTGCACAATGCTTTAAGTGCTTTGCACAGCAGCAACCAGTTAGAAACAGTCACGCAATTGGCTTCTTAAGAGATCGCACGCACGCAGCACGCACGCACGCACGCACGATCTGCGATCTGCGATTGCACTGACTAGGCTACAGGCCACCGGTGAAATTAACGGGAGACCGCGGAGGTCACGTCATGAAACAGGATTTGAACCTGTGACGCTTGCACAATGCTTCAAGTGCTTTGCACAGGGACGTCTAGTCCATTGTGCTACGGGAGCGCTGTTTAATGCAGTGCTGGTGTTCTATCCATTATGACAGTCTCGTGACGCTGGCCTTAGCGTGTGTAGGTGAAAGGCCGTCCTCGTAAAAAATGATTTTTATTTCTCTGGCTGTTGCAATTGATATCAGTGGTTAATATGATTGCCCTCAGTAAACAGCGTAACAAACAGCGCAACAAACCCATTAGAAACAATCAAGCAATTGGCTTCTTAAGAGATCGCAGCGTGTGTAGGCCAAAGGCCCTCCTTCTCGTAAAAAATTATTTTTATTTCTCTGGCTGTTGCAATTGATATCAGTGGTTAATATGAGTGCCCTCAGTAAACAGCGCAACAAACAGTTAGAAAGAGTCAAGCAATTGGCTTCTTAAGAGATCGCACGCACGCACGCAAGCACGCACGATTTCGCGATCTGCGATTGCACTGTCTATGCTACCGGACACCGGTAAACTTAATGGGAGACCGCGGTGGTCACTTCATGAAGCAGGATTTGAACCTGCGACTCTTGCACAATGCTTTAAGTGCTTTGCACAGCAGCAACCAGTTAGAAACAGTCACGCAATTGGCTTCTTAAGAGATCGCACGCACGCAGCATGCACGCACGGACGCACGATCTGCGATCTGCGATTGCACTGACTAGGCTACAGGCCACCGGTAAAATGAACGGGAGACCGCGGAGGTCACGTCATGAAACAGGATTTGAACCTGTGACGCTTGCACAATGCTTCAAGTGCTTTGCACAGGGACGTCTAGTCCATTGTGCTACGGGAGCGCTGTTTAATGCAGTGCTGGTGTTCTATCCATTATGACAGTCTCGTGACGCTGGCCTTAGCGTGTGTAGGTGAAAGGCCGTCCTCGTAAAAAATGATTTTTATTTCTCTGGCTGTTGCAATTGATATCAGTGGTTAATATGATTGCCCTCAGTAAACAGCGTAACAAACAGCGCAACAAACCCATTAGAAACAATCAAGCAATTGGCTTCTTAAGAGATCGCAGCTGTGTAGGCCAAAGGCCCTCCTTCTCGTAAAAAATGATTTTTATTTCTCTGGCTGTTGCAATTGATATCAGTGGTTAATATGAGTGCCCTCAGTAAACAGCGCAACAAACAGTTAGAAAGAGTCAAGCAATTGGCTTCTTAAGAGATCGCACGCACGCACGCAAGCACGCACGATTTCGCGATCTGCGATTGCACTGTCTATGCTACCGGACACCGGTAAACTTAATGGGAGACCGCAGTGGTCACTTCATGAAGCAGGATTTGAACCTGCGACTCTGGCACAATGCTTTAATTGCTTTGCACAGCGACGTCTAACCCATTGTGCTACGGGAGCGCAGTTTAATGTAGTGCTCGGTGTTCTATCCATTATGACAGTCTCGTGACGCTGGCCGTAGCGTGTGTAGGCCAAAGGCCCTCCTTCTCATAAAAACTGATTTTTATTTCTCTGGCTGTTGCAATTGATATCAGTGGTTAATATGAGTGCCCTCAGTAAACAGCGCAACAAACCCATTAGAAACAGTCAAGCAATTGGCTTCTTAAGAGATCGCACGCACGCAGCACGCACGCACGCACGATCTGCGATCCGCGATTGCACTGACTAGGCTACAGGCCACCGGTAAAATTAACGGGAGACCGCGGAGGTCACGTCATGAAACAGGATTTGAACCTGTGACGCTTGCACAATGCTTCAAGTGCTTTGCACAGGGACGTCTAGTCCATTGTGCTACGGGAGCGCTGTTTAATGCAGTGCTGGTGTTCTATCCATTATGACAGTCTCGTGACGCTGGCCTTAGCGTGTGTAGGTGAAAGGCCGTCCTCGTAAAAAATGATTTTTATTTCTCTGGCTGTTGCAATTGATATCAGTGGTTAATATGATTGCCCTCAGTAAACAGCGTAACAAACAGCGCAACAAACCCATTAGAAACAATCAAGCAATTGGCTTCTTAAGAGATCGCAGCGTGTGTAGGCCAAAGGCCCTCCTTCTCGTAAAAAATGATTTTTATTTCTCTGGCTGTTGCAATTGATATCAGTGGTTAATATGAGTGCCCTCAGTAAACAGCGCAACAAACAGTTAGAAAGAGTCAAGCAATTGGCTTCTTAAGAGATCGCACGCACGCACGCAAGCACGCACGATTTCGCGATCTGCGATTGCACTGTCTATGCTACCGGACACCGGTAAACTTAATGGGAGACCGCGGTGGTCACTTCATGAAGCAGGATTTGAACCTGCGACTCTTGCACAATGCTTTAAGTGCTTTGCACAGCAGCAAACAGTTAGAAACAGTCACGCAATTGGCTTCTTAAGAGATCGCACGCACGCAGCACGCACGCACGCACGATCTGCGATCTGCGATTGCACTGACTAGGCTACAGGCCACCGGTGAAATTAACGGGAGACCGCGGAGGTCACGTCATGAAACAGGATTTGAACCTGTGACGCTTGCACAATGCTTCAAGTGCTTTGCACAGGGACGTCTAGTCCATTGTGCTACGGGAGCGCTGTTTAATGCAGTGCTGGTGTTCTATCCATTATGACAGTCTCGTGACGCTGGCCTTAGCGTGTGTAGGTGAAAGGCCGTCCTCGTAAAAAATGATTTTTATTTCTCTGGCTGTTGCAATTGATATCAGTGGTTAATATGATTGCCCTCAGTAAACAGCGTAACAAACAGCGCAACAAACCCATTAGAAACAATCAAGCAATTGGCTTCTTAAGAGATCGCAGCGTGTGTAGGCCAAAGGCCCTCCTTCTCATAAAAACTGATTTTTATTTCTCTGGCTGTTGCAATTGATATCAGTGGTTAATATGAGTGCCCTCAGTAAACAGCGCAACAAACCCATTAGAAACAGTCAAGCAATTGGCTTCTTAAGAGATCGCACGCACGCACGCAAGCACGCACGATTTCGCGATCTGCGATTGCACTGTCTATGCTACCGGACACCGGTAAACTTAATGGGAGACCGCGGTGGTCACTTCATGAAGCAGGATTTGAACCTGCGACTCTTGCACAATGCTTTAAGTGCTTTGCACAGCAGCAACCAGTTAGAAACAGTCACGCAATTGGCTTCTTAAGAGATCGCACGCACGCAGCACGCACGCACGCACGCACGATCTGCGATCTGCGATTGCACTGACTAGGCTACAGGCCACCGGTGAAATTAACGGGAGACCGCGGAGGTCACGTCATGAAACAGGATTTGAACCTGTGACGCTTGCACAATGCTTCAAGTGCTTTGCACAGGGACGTCTAGTCCATTGTGCTACGGGAGCGCTGTTTAATGCAGTGCTGGTGTTCTATCCATTATGACAGTCTCGTGACGCTGGCCTTAGCGTGTGTAGGTGAAAGGCCGTCCTCGTAAAAAATGATTTTTATTTCTCTGGCTGTTGCAATTGATATCAGTGGTTAATATGATTGCCCTCAGTAAACAGCGTAACAAACAGCGCAACAAACCCATTAGAAACAATCAAGCAATTGGCTTCTTAAGAGATCGCAGCGTGTGTAGGCCAAAGGCCCTCCTTCTCGTAAAAAATTATTTTTATTTCTCTGGCTGTTGCAATTGATATCAGTGGTTAATATGAGTGCCCTCAGTAAACAGCGCAACAAACAGTTAGAAAGAGTCAAGCAATTGGCTTCTTAAGAGATCGCACGCACGCACGCAAGCACGCACGATTTCGCGATCTGCGATTGCACTGTCTATGCTACCGGACACCGGTAAACTTAATGGGAGACCGCGGTGGTCACTTCATGAAGCAGGATTTGAACCTGCGACTCTTGCACAATGCTTTAAGTGCTTTGCACAGCAGCAACCAGTTAGAAACAGTCACGCAATTGGCTTCTTAAGAGATCGCACGCACGCAGCATGCACGCACGCACGGACGCACGATCTGCGATCTGCGATTGCACTGACTAGGCTACAGGCCACCGGTAAAATGAACGGGAGACCGCGGAGGTCACGTCATGAAACAGGATTTGAACCTGTGACGCTTGCACAATGCTTCAAGTGCTTTGCACAGGGACGTCTAGTCCATTGTGCTACGGGAGCGCTGTTTAATGCAGTGCTGGTGTTCTATCCATTATGACAGTCTCGTGACGCTGGCCTTAGCGTGTGTAGGTGAAAGGCCGTCCTCGTAAAAAATGATTTTTATTTCTCTGGCTGTTGCAATTGATATCAGTGGTTAATATGATTGCCCTCAGTAAACAGCGTAACAAACAGCGCAACAAACCCATTAGAAACAATCAAGCAATTGGCTTCTTAAGAGATCGCAGCTGTGTAGGCCAAAGGCCCTCCTTCTCGTAAAAAATGATTTTTATTTCTCTGGCTGTTGCAATTGATATCAGTGGTTAATATGAGTGCCCTCAGTAAACAGCGCAACAAACAGTTAGAAAGAGTCAAGCAATTGGCTTCTTAAGAGATCGCACGCACGCACGCAAGCACGCACGATTTCGCGATCTGCGATTGCACTGTCTATGCTACCGGACACCGGTAAACTTAATGGGAGACCGCAGTGGTCACTTCATGAAGCAGGATTTGAACCTGCGACTCTGGCACAATGCTTTAATTGCTTTGCACAGCGACGTCTAACCCATTGTGCTACGGGAGCGCAGTTTAATGTAGTGCTCGGTGTTCTATCCATTATGACAGTCTCGTGACGCTGGCCGTAGCGTGTGTAGGCCAAAGGCCCTCCTTCTCATAAAAACTGATTTTTATTTCTCTGGCTGTTGCAATTGATATCAGTGGTTAATATGAGTGCCCTCAGTAAACAGCGCAACAAACCCATTAGAAACAGTCAAGCAATTGGCTTCTTAAGAGATCGCACGCACGCAGCACGCACGCACGCACGATCTGCGATCCGCGATTGCACTGACTAGGCTACAGGCCACCGGTAAAATTAACGGGAGACCGCGGAGGTCACGTCATGAAACAGGATTTGAACCTGTGACGCTTGCACAATGCTTCAAGTGCTTTGCACAGGGACGTCTAGTCCATTGTGCTACGGGAGCGCTGTTTAATGCAGTGCTGGTGTTCTATCCATTATGACAGTCTCGTGACGCTGGCCTTAGCGTGTGTAGGTGAAAGGCCGTCCTCGTAAAAAATGATTTTTATTTCTCTGGCTGTTGCAATTGATATCAGTGGTTAATATGATTGCCCTCAGTAAACAGCGTAACAAACAGCGCAACAAACCCATTAGAAACAATCAAGCAATTGGCTTCTTAAGAGATCGCAGCGTGTGTAGGCCAAAGGCCCTCCTTCTCGTAAAAAATGATTTTTATTTCTCTGGCTGTTGCAATTGATATCAGTGGTTAATATGAGTGCCCTCAGTAAACAGCGCAACAAACAGTTAGAAAGAGTCAAGCAATTGGCTTCTTAAGAGATCGCACGCACGCACGCAAGCACGCACGATTTCGCGATCTGCGATTGCACTGTCTATGCTACCGGACACCGGTAAACTTAATGGGAGACCGCGGTGGTCACTTCATGAAGCAGGATTTGAACCTGCGACTCTTGCACAATGCTTTAAGTGCTTTGCACAGCAGCAACCAGTTAGAAACAGTCACGCAATTGGCTTCTTAAGAGATCGCACGCACGCACGCACGCACGATCTGCGATCTGCGATTGCACTGACTAGGCTACAGGCCACCGGTAAAATTAACGGGAGACCGCGGAGGTCACGTCATGAAACAGGATTTGAACCTGTGACGCTTGCACAATGCTTCAAGTGCTTTGCACAGGGACGTCTAGTCCATTGTGCTACGGGAGCGCTGTTTAATGCAGTGCTGGTGTTCTATCCATTATGACAGTCTCGTGACGCTGGCCTTAGCGTGTGTAGGTGAAAGGCCGTCCTCGTAAAAAATGATTTTTATTTCTCTGGCTGTTGCAATTGATATCAGTGGTTAATATGATTGCCCTCAGTAAACAGCGTAACAAACAGCGCAACAAACCCATTAGAAACAATCAAGCAATTGGCTTCTTAAGAGATCGCAGCTGTGTAGGCCAAAGGCCCTCCTTCTCGTAAAAAATGATTTTTATTTCTCTGGCTGTTGCAATTGATATCAGTGGTTAATATGAGTGCCCTCAGTAAACAGCGCAACAAACAGTTAGAAAGAGTCAAGCAATTGGCTTCTTAAGAGATCGCACGCACGCACGCAAGCACGCACGATTTCGCGATCTGCGATTGCACTGTCTATGCTACCGGACACCGGTAAACTTAATGGGAGACCGCGGTGGTCACTTCATGAAGCAGGATTTGAACCTGCGACTCTGGCACAATGCTTTAATTGCTTTGCACAGCGACGTCTAACCCATTGTGCTACGGGAGCGCAGTTTAATGTAGTGCTCGGTGTTCTATCCATTATGACAGTCTCGTGACGCTGGCCGTAGCGTGTGTAGGCCAAAGGCCCTCCTTCTCATAAAAACTGATTTTTATTTCTCTGGCTGTTGCAATTGATATCAGTGGTTAATATGAGTGCCCTCAGTAAACAGCGCAACAAACCCATTAGAAACAGTCAAGCAATTGGCTTCTTAAGAGATCGCACGCACGCAGCACGCACGCACGCACGATCTGCGATCCGCGATTGCACTGACTAGGCTACAGGCCACCGGTAAAATTAACGGGAGACCGCGGAGGTCACGTCATGAAACAGGATTTGAACCTGTGACGCTTGCACAATGCTTCAAGTGCTTTGCACAGGGACGTCTAGTCCATTGTGCTACGGGAGTGCTGTTTAATGCAGTGCTGGTGTTCTATCCATTATGACAGTCTCGTGACGCTGGCCTTAGCGTGTGTAGGTGAAAGGCCGTCCTCGTAAAAAATGATTTTTATTTCTCTGGCTGTTGCAATTGATATCAGTGGTTAATATGATTGCCCTCAGTAAACAGCGTAACAAACAGCGCAACAAACCCATTAGAAACAATCAAGCAATTGGCTTCTTAAGAGATCGCAGCGTGTGTAGGCCAAAGGCCCTCCTTCTCGTAAAAAATGATTTTTATTTCTCTGGCTGTTGCAATTGATATCAGTGGTTAATATGAGTGCCCTCAGTAAACAGCGCAACAAACAGTTAGAAAGAGTCAAGCAATTGGCTTCTTAAGAGATCGCACGCACGCACGCAAGCACGCACGATTTCGCGATCTGCGATTGCACTGTCTATGCTACCGGACACCGGTAAACTTAATGGGAGACCGCGGTGGTCACTTCATGAAGCAGGATTTGAACCTGCGACTCTTGCACAATGCTTTAAGTGCTTTGCACAGCAGCAAACAGTTAGAAACAGTCACGCAATTGGCTTCTTAAGAGATCGCACGCACGCAGCACGCACGCACGCACGCACGCACGATCTGCGATCTGCGATTGCACTGACTAGGCTACAGGCCACCGGTAAAATTAACGGGAGACCGCGGAGGTCACGTCATGAAACAGGATTTGAACCTGTGACGCTTGCACAATGCTTCAAGTGCTTTGCACAGGGACGTCTAGTCCATTGTGCTACGGGAGCGCTGTTTAATGCAGTGCTGGTGTTCTATCCATTATGACAGTCTCGTGACGCTGGCCTTAGCGTGTGTAGGTGAAAGGCCGTCCTCGTAAAAAATGATTTTTATTTCTCTGGCTGTTGCAATTGATATCAGTGGTTAATATGATTGCCCTCAGTAAACAGCGTAACAAACAGCGCAACAAACCCATTAGAAACAATCAAGCAATTGGCTTCTTAAGAGATCGCAGCGTGTGTAGGCCAAAGGCCCTCCTTCTCGTAAAAAATGATTTTTATTTCTCTGGCTGTTGCAATTGATATCAGTGGTTAATATGAGTGCCCTCAGTAAACAGCGCAACAAACAGTTAGAAAGAGTCAAGCAATTGGCTTCTTAAGAGATCGCACGCACGCACGCAAGCACGCACGATTTCGCGATCTGCGATTGCACTGTCTATGCTACCGGACACCGGTAAACTTAATGGGAGACCGTGGTGGTCACTTCATGAAGCAGGATTTGAACCTGCGACTCTTGCACAATGCTTTAAGTGCTTTGCACAGCAGCAAACAGTTAGAAACAGTCACGCAATTGGCTTCTTAAGAGATCGCACGCACGCAGCACGCACGCACGCACGCACGATCTGCGATCTGCGATTGCACTGACTAGGCTACAGGCCACCGGTGAAATTAACGGGAGACCGCGGAGGTCACGTCATGAAACAGGATTTGAACCTGTGACGCTTGCACAATGCTTCAAGTGCTTTGCACAGGGACGTCTAGTCCATTGTGCTACGGGAGCGCTGTTTAATGCAGTGCTGGTGTTCTATCCATTATGACAGTCTCGTGACGCTGGCCTTAGCGTGTGTAGGTGAAAGGCCGTCCTCGTAAAAAATGATTTTTATTTCTCTGGCTGTTGCAATTGATATCAGTGGTTAATATGATTGCCCTCAGTAAACAGCGTAACAAACAGCGCAACAAACCCATTAGAAACAATCAAGCAATTGGCTTCTTAAGAGATCGCAGCGTGTGTAGGCCAAAGGCCCTCCATCTCGTAAAAAATGATTTTTATTTCTCTGGCTGTTGCAATTGATATCAGTGGTTAATATGAGTGCCCTCAGTAAACAGCGCAACAAACAGTTAGAAAGAGTCAAGCAATTGGCTTCTTAAGAGATCGCACGCACGCACGCAAGCACGCAAGATTTCGCGATCTGCGATTGCACTGTCTATGCTACCGGACACCGGTAAACTTAATGGGAGACCGCGGTGGTCACTTCATGAAGCAGGATTTGAACCTGCGACTCTTGCACAATGCTTTAAGTGCTTTGCACAGCAGCAACCAGTTAGAAACAGTCACGCAATTGGCTTCTTAAGAGATCGCACGCACGCAGCACGCACGCACGCACGCACGCACGATCTGCGATCTGCGATTGCACTGACTAGGCTACAGGCCACCGGTAAAATTAACGGGAGACCGCGGAGGTCACGTCATGAAACAGGATTTGAACCTGTGACGCTTGCACAATGCTTCAAGTGCTTTGCACAGGGACGTCTAGTCCATTGTGCTACGGGAGCGCTGTTTAATGCAGTGCTGGTGTTCTATCCATTATGACAGTCTCGTGACGCTGGCCTTAGCGTGTGTAGGTGAAAGGCCGTCCTCGTAAAAAATGATTTTTATTTCTCTGGCTGTTGCAATTGATATCAGTGGTTAATATGATTGCCCTCAGTAAACAGCGTAACAAACAGCGCAACAAACCCATTAGAAACAATCAAGCAATTGGCTTCTTAAGAGATCGCAGCTGTGTAGGCCAAAGGCCCTCCTTCTCGTAAAAAATGATTTTTATTTCTCTGGCTGTTGCAATTGATATCAGTGGTTAATATGAGTGCCCTCAGTAAACAGCGCAACAAACAGTTAGAAAGAGTCAAGCAATTGGCTTCTTAAGAGATCGCACGCACGCACGCAAGCACGCACGATTTCGCGATCTGCGATTGCACTGTCTATGCTACCGGACACCGGTAAACTTAATGGGAGACCGTGGTGGTCACTTCATGAAGCAGGATTTGAACCTGCGACTCTGGCACAATGCTTTAATTGCTTTGCACAGCGACGTCTAACCCATTGTGCTACGGGAGCGCAGTTTAATGTAGTGCTCGGTGTTCTATCCATTATGACAGTCTCGTGACGCTGGCCGTAGCGTGTGTAGGCCAAAGGCCCTCCTTCTCATAAAAACTGATTTTTATTTCTCTGGCTGTTGCAATTGATATCAGTGGTTAATATGAGTGCCCTCAGTAAACAGCGCAACAAACCCATTAGAAACAGTCAAGCAATTGGCTTCTTAAGAGATCGCACGCACGCACGCAAGCACGCACGATTTCGCGATCTGCGATTGCACTGTCTATGCTACCGGACACCGGTAAACTTAATGGGAGACCGCGGTGGTCACTTCATGAAGCAGGATTTGAACCTGCGACTCTTGCACAATGCGTTAAGTGCTTTGCACAGCAGCAAACAGTTAGAAACAGTCACGCAATTGGCTTCTTAAGAGATCGCACGCACGCAGCACGCACGCACGCACGCACGCACGCACGATCTGCGATCTGCGATTGCACTGACTAGGCTACAGGCCACCGGTAAAATTAACGGGAGACCGCGGAGGTCACGTCATGAAACAGGATTTGAACCTGTGACGCTTGCACAATGCTTCAAGTGCTTTGCACAGGGACGTCTAGTCCATTGTGCTACGGGAGCGCTGTTTAATGCAGTGCTGGTGTTCTATCCATTATGACAGTCTCGTGACGCTGGCCTTAGCGTGTGTAGGTGAAAGGCCGTCCTCGTAAAAAATGATTTTTATTTCTCTGGCTGTTGCAATTGATATCAGTGGTTAATATGATTGCCCTCAGTAAACAGCGTAACAAACAGCGCAACAAACCCATTAGAAACAATCAAGCAATTGGCTTCTTAAGAGATCGCAGCGTGTGTAGGCCAAAGGCCCTCCTTCTCGTAAAAAATGATTTTTATTTCTCTGGCTGTTGCAATTGATATCAGTGGTTCATATGAGTGCCCTCAGTAAACAGCGCAACAAACAGCGCAACAAACCCATTAGAAACAGTCAAGCAATTGGCTTCTTAAGAGATCGCACGCACGCACGCAAGCACGCACGATTTCGCAATCTGCGATTGCACTGTCTATGCTACCGGACACCGGTAAACTTAATGGGAGACCGCGGTGGTCACTTCATGAAGCAGGATTTGAACCTGCGACTCTGGCACAATGCTTTAATTGCTTTGCACAGCGACGTCTAACCCATTGTGCTACGGGAGCGCAGTTTAATGTAGTGCTCGGTGTTCTATCCATTATGACAGTCTCGTGACGCTGGCCGTAGCGTGTGTAGGCCAAAGGCCCTCCTTCTCATAAAAACTGATTTTTATTTCTCTGGCTGTTGCAATTGATATCAGTGGTTAATATGAGTGCCCTCAGTAAACAGCGCAACAAACCCATTAGAAACAGTCAAGCAATTGGCTTCTTAAGAGATCGCACGCACGCAGCACGCACGCACGCACGATCTGCGATCCGCGATTGCACTGACTAGGCTACAGGCCACCGGTAAAATTAACGGGAGACCGCGGAGGTCACGTCATGAAACAGGATTTGAACCTGTGACGCTTGCACAATGCTTCAAGTGCTTTGCACAGGGACGTCTAGTCCATTGTGCAACGGGAGCGCTGTTTAATGCAGTGCTGGTGTTCTATCCATTATGACAATCTCGTGACGCTGGCCTTAGCGTGTGTAGGTGAAAGGCCGTCCTCGTAAAAAATGATTTTTATTTCTCTGGCTGTTGCAATTGATATCAGTGGTTAATATGATTGCCCTCAGTAAACAGCGTAACAAACAGCGCAACAAACCCATTAGAAACAATCAAGCAATTGGCTTCTTAAGAGATCGCAGCGTGTGTAGGCCAAAGGCCCTCCTTCTCGTAAAAAATGATTTTTATTTCTCTGGCTGTTGCAATTGATATCAGTGGTTCATATGAGTGCCCTCAGTAAACAGCGCAACAAACAGCGCAACAAACCCATTAGAAACAGTCAAGCAATTGGCTTCTTAAGAGATCGCAGCTGTGTAGGCCAAAGGCCCTCCTTCTCGTAAAAAATGATTTTTATTTCTCTGGCTGTTGCAATTGATATCAGTGGTTAATATGAGTGCCCTCAGTAAACAGCGCAACAAACAGTTAGAAAGAGTCAAGCAATTGGCTTCTTAAGAGATCGCACGCACGCACGCAAGCACGCACGATTTCGCGATCTGCGATTGCACTGTCTATGCTACCGGACACCGGTAAACTTACTGGGAGACCGCGGTGGTCACTTCATGAAGCAGGATTTGAACCTGCGACTCTGGCACAATGCTTTAATTGCTTTGCACAGCGACGTCTAACCCATTGTGCTACGGGAGCGCAGTTTAATGTAGTGCTCGGTGTTCTATCCATTATGACAGTCTCGTGACGCTGGCCGTAGCGTGTGTAGGCCAAAGGCCCTCCTTTTCATAAAAACTGATTTTTATTTCTCTGGCTGTTGCAATTGATATCAGTGGTTAATATGAGTGCCCTCAGTAAACAGCGCAACAAACCCATTAGAAACAGTCAAGCAATTGGCTTCTTAAGAGATCGCACGCACGCAGCACGCACGCACGCACGATCTGCGATCCGCGATTGCACTGACTAGGCTACAGGCCACCGGTAAAATTAACGGGAGACCGCGGAGGTCACGTCATGAAACAGGATTTGAACCTGTGACGCTTGCACAATGCTTCAAGTGCTTTGCACAGGGACGTCTAGTCCATTGTGCAACGGGAGCGCTGTTTAATGCAGTGCTGGTGTTCTATCCAATATGACAATCTCGTGACGCTGGCCTTAGCGTGTGTAGGTGAAAGGCCGTCCTCGTAAAAAATGATTTTTATTTCTCTGGCTGTTGCAATTGATATCAGTGGTTAATATGATTGCCCTCAGTAAACAGCGTAACAAACAGCGCAACAAACCCATTAGAAACAATCAAGCAATTGGCTTCTTAAGAGATCGCAGCGTGTGTAGGCCAAAGGCCCTCCTTCTCGTAAAAAATGATTTTTATTTCTCTGGCTGTTGCAATTGATATCAGTGGTTCATATGAGTGCCCTCAGTAAACAGCGCAACAAACAGCGCAACAAACCCATTAGAAACAGTCAAGCAATTGGCTTCTTAAGAGATCGCAGCTGTGTAGGCCAAAGGCCCTCCTTCTCGTAAAAAATGATTTTTATTTCTCTGGCTGTTGCAATTGATATCAGTGGTTAATATGAGTGCCCTCAGTAAACAGCGCAACAAACAGTTAGAAAGAGTCAAGCAATTGGCTTCTTAAGAGATCGCACGCACGCACGCAAGCACGCACGATTTCGCGATCTGCGATTGCACTGTCTATGCTACCGGACACCGGTAAACTTACTGGGAGACCGCGGTGGTCACTTCATGAAGCAGGATTTGAACCTGCGACTCTGGCACAATGCTTTAATTGCTTTGCACAGCGACGTCTAACCCATTGTGCTACGGGAGCGCAGTTTAATGTAGTGCTCGGTGTTCTATCCATTATGACAGTCTCGTGACGCTGGCCGTAGCGTGTGTAGGCCAAAGGCCCTCCTTTTCATAAAAACTGATTTTTATTTCTCTGGCTGTTGCAATTGATATCAGTGGTTAATATGAGTGCCCTCAGTAAACAGCGCAACAAACCCATTAGAAACAGTCAAGCAATTGGCTTCTTAAGAGATCGCACGCACGCAGCACGCACGCACGCACGATCTGCGATCCGCGATTGCACTGACTAGGCTACAGGCCACCGGTAAAATTAACGGGAGACCGCGGAGGTCACGTCATGAAACAGGATTTGAACCTGTGACGCTTGCACAATGCTTCAAGTGCTTTGCACAGGGACGTCTAGTCCATTGTGCTACGGGAGCGCTGTTTAATGCAGTGCTGGTGTTCTATCCATTATGACAGTCTCGTGACGCTGGCCTTAGCGTGTGTAGGTGAAAGGCCGTCCTCGTAAAAAATGATTTTTATTTCTCTGGCTGTTGCAATTGATATCAGTGGTTAATATGATTGCCCTCAGTAAACAGCGTAACAAACAGCGCAACAAACCCATTAGAAACAATCAAGCAATTGGCTTCTTAAGAGATCGCAGCGTGTGTAGGCCAAAGGCCCTCCTTCTCGTAAAAAATGATTTTTATTTCTCTGGCTGTTGCAATTGATATCAGTGGTTAATATGAGTGCCCTCAGTAAACAGCGCAACAAACAGTTAGAAAGAGTCAAGCAATTGGCTTCTTAAGAGATCGCACGCACGCACGCAAGCACGCACGATTTCGCGATCTGCGATTGCACTGTCTATGCTACCGGACACCGGTAAACTTAATGGGAGACCGCGGTGGTCACTTCATGAAGCAGGATTTGAACCTGCGACTCTTGCACAATGCTTTAAGTGCTTTGCACAGCAGCAAACAGTTAGAAACAGTCACGCAATTGGCTTCTTAAGAGATCGCACGCACGCAGCACGCACGCACGCACGATCTGCGATCCGCGATTGCACTGACTAGGCTACAGGCCACCGGTAAAATTAACGGGAGACCGCGGAGGTCACGTCATGAAACAGGATTTGAACCTGTGACGCTTGCACAATGCTTCAAGTGCTTTGCACAGGGACGTCTAGTCCATTGTGCTACGGGAGCGCTGTTTAATGCAGTGCTGGTGTTCTATCCATTATGACAGTCTCGTGACGCTGGCCTTAGCGTGTGTAGGTGAAAGGCCGTCCTCGTAAAAAATGATTTTTATTTCTCTGGCTGTTGCAATTGATATCAGTGGTTAATATGATTGCCCTCAGTAAACAGCGTAACAAACAGCGCAACAAACCCATTAGAAACAATCAAGCAATTGGCTTCTTAAGAGATCGCAGCGTGTGTAGGCCAAAGGCCCTCCTTCTCGTAAAAAATGATTTTTATTTCTCTGGCTGTTGCAATTGATATCAGTGGTTCATATGAGTGCCCTCAGTAAACAGCGCAACAAACAGCGCAAAAAAACCCATTAGAAACAGTCAAGCAATTGGCTTCTTAAGAGATCGCAGCTGTGTAGGCCAAAGGCCCTCCTTCTCGTAAAAAATGATTTTTATTTCTCTGGCTGTTGCAATTGATATCAGTGGTTCATATGAGTGCCCTCAGTAAACAGCGCAACAAACAGCGCAACAAACCCATTAGAAACAGTCAAGCAATTGGCTTCTTAAGAGATCGCAGCTGTGTAGGCCAAAGGCCCTCCTTCTCGTAAAAAATGATTTTTATTTCTCTGGCTGTTGCAATTGATATCAGTGGTTAATATGAGTGCCCTCAGTAAACAGCGCAACAAACAGTTAGAAAGAGTCAAGCAATTGGCTTCTTAAGAGATCGCAGCTGTGTAGGCCAAAGGCCCTCCTTCTCGTAAAAAATGATTTTTATTTCTCTGGCTGTTGCAATTGATATCAGTGGTTAATATGAGTGCCCTCAGTAAACAGCGCAACAAACAGTTAGAAAGAGTCAAGCAATTGGCTTCTTAAGAGATCGCAGGCACGCACGCAAGCACGCACGATTTCGCGATCTGCGATTGCACTGTCTATGCTACCGGACACCGGTAAACTTAATGGGAGACCGCGGTGGTCACTTCATGAAGCAGGATTTGAACCTGCGACTCTTGCACAATGCTTTAAGTGCTTTGCACAGCAGCAAACAGTTAGAAACAGTCACGTAATTGGCTTCTTAAGAGATCGCACGCACGCAGCACGCACGCACGCACGCATGATCTGCGATCTGCGATTGCACTGACTAGGCTACAGGCCACCGGTAAAATTAACGGGAGACCGCGGAGGTCACGTCATGAAACAGGATTTGAACCTGTGACGCTTGCACAATGCTTCAAGTGCTTTGCACAGGGACGTCTAGTCCATTGTGCTACGGGAGCGCTGTTTAATGCAGTGCTGGTGTTCTATCCATTATGACAGTCTCGTGACGCTGGCCTTAGCGTGTGTAGGTGAAAGGCCGTCCTCGTAAAAAATGATTTTTATTTCTCTGGCTGTTGCAATTGATATCAGTGGTTAATATGATTGCCCTCAGTAAACAGCGTAACAAACAGCGCAACAAACCCATTAGAAACAATCAAGCAATTGGCTTTGTTAAGTTAACTGACTGTCGCGCAGGATTAACTTGACGTGGAGAAGAATAAGCGGAGTGTTTATTCAATGTCATTTATTAAATGAACTCTCACATAGAGTACGGCTCTGTTCATCCGTCACCTTCATCAACTACATACAAGTGAAACTGAAGTAGCATGGCATACACGCAGGTATGAAAAACCGTAATACCCCACATATAACAACCAACACTCTTAGGCTACCGTAATACAATATAAGAGCGCTATACACAAATGATATTTAACACCCCCACTCGCTCTTATCTCATTAGGTTGCATGAAAACAAAATAACAGAATGAGGCTTCCTCATTATCTTGAAGTATAAAACACTCTTTGCACTCCTAAGTGCCAAACATGTCTCCTGCAAACCTTTTCAACTTCAGCTTAGTAGCTGGCTTTGTCAGAACATCAGCAATCATTTGATCAGTAGGACAATATTCCAAAATAAACTTCCCATTATTCACATTCTCTCTGATGAAATGATATTTAATGTCAATGTGTTTGCAACGTTGTCTGTTAACTGGATTTTTGGCTAGTGCTATGGCACCTTGATTGTCTTCATACACCTTTGTTTGTGCGTATTGGTAAGTGTCTATACCCCTGAGCAGTTGTTCTAAGTAGATGCATTCCTGTATGGCTGAAGCTAAGGACATGTATTCAGCCTCACAAGTAGATAACGCTACTGTTGGTTGTTTTCTTGTTTTCCAGGATATCAAAGAGCTTCCCTCATTTAGACTGACACAATACCCTGATGTACTTCGTCTATCCGCTGAATCTGACGCCCAGTCAGCATCACAGTAGACCCTTAGACCTAGTTTTTCTGTGTCATTTCTCCTGAAGAATAACCCCTGTTCTGTTGTACCCTTGAGGTACCTGAACACATGCTTTACTGTGTTCCAGTGTTCTACTGTTGGTTCAGCAAAGTGCTGAGAGAGTTTACTGACCACAAAACTTATATCTGGACGGGTGCATGTGGACAAGTAAATTAAACTACCTACTGCCTCCCTATACTTTCTTGGCTCTTTCATTTTCTCAGCATCTTCTGTGTATTCAAGTTTTGGTTCACATGGTGTTTCTCTAGATTTGCAATCCTGCATTTCAAATCGATCTAGAATCTTTCTCACATATCTCTCCTGTGACATTTTGACTAAACCATCTGCTTGTTCAAAATCTATCCCCAAGAAATGTCTCAGCTTTCCCATGTCTTTCATTTTGAACCTTTCAGTAAGCATCATCTTTACATTTCCCAGAACACTCTCATTATTAGCTGCTATGATCAGATCATCAACCCAAATTATTAGGATTACTTTCTCATTGTGTTTCTCTCTTGTATACACACAGGTATCAGCTGGGTTCTGTACAAAATCATTCTCAACTAAACATGTATGCAACATAGCATTCCAATTCCTCCCTGACTGTTTAAGACCATAGAGAGATTTGTGTAACTTGCACACTAGCTTTTCACCCGATTTTGACCTTTTCTCATAACCCTCAGGTTGCTCCATATAAATTTCACAGTCAATTGGGGCATGCAAATAAGCGGTCTTAACGTCCATCTGGTGTAAGACTAGATCATCCTGCACTGCCTTTTGCATGACCACTCTCACACTTGTCATATCAGCTGTGGGTGAGAAAGTCTCATCATAATCAGTGCCTTGTTTCTGACTGTAGCCTTTTGCTACAAATCTTGCCTTGTATTTGTCAGACCCATCAATTTCTGTCTTAAGTGCAAAAACCCATCTGCCCCCCACTGTCTGTTTGCCTGGTGGCAACTGAGTTAGGCTGAAGGTCTCGTTCTCCTCCAGAGATCGCATCTCCTCTTTCATGGCATTTGTCCACTGCCTCGCTTTGGTTGATGCAATAGCGTCCTGGTAAGTTTGAGGTATATCACACACCGCTCTGTAACAAGAGTCCATGCATGTGTGCAGTTTGTCCTCCTTATCCCCAGTCTCAAAATCCTGTAGATGAGCTGGTTTCTTTCTATTTCTCGGTGGGTACCTTTTGGTCACAGTCTCTGTGACTTCACCTGGCTGTGTGTACTCAGTCTTTTCAGGTGAAGTCTCGGTAATACCACTTTGATCACCCTGACCTGGTACATTTTCCACATTTTCATCAACAACACTCTCTTCACTGTTGTCAACCCTTGGATGTACACCCCCGTGTTCTATGTGTGACTCAGATGTTTGTGTTTCCCTTTCCTGGGTTGTTTTAATGGTGAATTTCACCAGTCTATGCTTTTGGACCCTCTCGGTGTCTGGATAGTATACTAGATAGGCTGGGCTGTTTTTATCGTAGCCTATGAAAACGCCTTGCTCACATCTAGAGTCCAATTTGCTTTTCTCTTGCTTGTACGCAAAACACATTGATCCGAATTTTTGCAATTTGGATACATTTGGTACCTTGCCTGTGAATAACTCGTAGGGCGTTTTCTTTGTGCGTCTACTGTAGCACCTGTTTCTCACATAAGCTGAGGTCTGCACAGCATAGTTCCACAGCTCATCTGGCAGCCCGCTTTCTATCAGTAGGCATCTGCTCATATCGTAGAGTGTTCTCCAACCTCTCTCCGCAGTGCCATTTTGGTGGGGTGAGTAAGGAGCAGACGTCTCATGCCTAATCCTATTCTTTGTTAATATTGCCTGAAAGTCTCGACTTGTAAACTCAGTGCCGTTATCTGAACGGATACACTTGATTTCTCCATAAGGCGCTGTGTCTGCTAAGAATCTTTCTGTGGCCTGCACCGTATCACTCTTAGACTTTAGAAAGTACACAAGTATAGTGCCTGAGTAGTCATCTGTGAAGGACTGCACATATCTGTGTCCCTCTTTGCTTGGTGTGGACATAGGCCCGGCTAAATCAGTGTGAACTAGTTCTAGGGGCTTCTTTGCTTTCCTATCTGGCTCCCTATTTCTTGTCTGAGTGAACTTTCCTTGTGTACACACATCACATGACTGATCCAACCCAACTGCACCTCCCTTAATCTCCATGCCCTTCACAACACCTTGTAACCTTTTAACATCCTCAAAATTACAATGACCCAGTATTTGGTGCCATGTCTGTAGATCATGACATACATTACACTGATCAACATCTTTTTCAACAGTTGGCAAGTAATACAAATTCCCAGTCTCATGAATGTCAAACCTGCTACCATCCTTGGTGACCATGCGGCTGTCCCCCTTTTTGAAAGTGATTGTAGCTCCTCCATTTGACGCTCTTGCCACTGAGAAGATGTCGTGTGGGTATGATGGCATGTAGAGTGTATCTCGTAGCTGCGCTGTGTGTTGTCGTCCAGCGTTGTCTAGAAGGTGGATCACCGCCGTTCCTCTCTGTTGGGCCGTTCCACTGCACTTGCTTCCGTCGGCTAATTCCACACAGTGGGTCTCTGGCTGGAACGAGCTGTCGAAGTTCTGGAACTTGTTGATGTCGTTCACAATGTGGGAAGTTGCCCCTGCGTCCACCATGATGCCTTTTGTTTTCACGTTGATTGGTGGTTTTTCACTTTTCACATGTTTAGCCATGAAGAGGTAATCTCCTTCATCGCCATCTTGTTCCTCAGCAACTTTTCTGGCGCCATCTTGTCCCCCCTTTTTCTTACATAGTGACTCAGCATGGGTATTGTTTCTACAGTAATTGCACCACACTTTCTTGTAACACTTTCTCGCCCTGTGTCCTTTTATTCCACATTTATAACAAGTCAAGTTGGCATCTTCTTCTTTTCTGTTACCTTGTGGCTTGCTGTGGCCTCCGCCCTGTCTTGTATGCGTCTTCATCACGTTATCTGTAGTCTGTTCTGTCATTTTCATTTTCTCCGATTCTTCATAGACCCGTAGCCTTCTTTTAAAGTCTGAAAACGTAACGTTATCCTCATTCTGCGTTACATGGACTGCTAGCGGCTTGAACGAGTCTGGTAGCCCGCCTAGCATCATGGCTACGATTAATCCATCACTCATGGTTTCTCCCGCATCTCTTAACGCTGTAATGATGTTCTCTGCCCTTATTAAAAAGTCTGTAACAGTTTCGTTTTCTGCCATTCGCAGCTTTGTTAATGACGTGTACATATTTATAATCCGTGGCTTGCTTTTTCCTGAATAATGTTCTTTAAGTATGCTCAGGGCTTTCCTGCCATTATCAGCGGCTTCGTGCCTGATTAGTGATAGGCTTTTATCGTCTATTAGCCTTACCAGTTCGGCATAGCAGTCTGCATTTTTCCGGTTGTCCTCATCGCTCGCCTGAGCGGGTTCATGTAAAATGGTCTCCTTCAACTTGAGAATGTGTAGACTGCTTAGGAACCTCGTTTCCCAAAGGTCATATTTCTCTTCAGATCCGTCGAATAAAAGCTGCGGTGCTGGGACTCCTGTTGCTCGGTTTGCCATCTTCCAACCCCGCCAATTTCTCAGCTTCTTGCTGGCTAGCTATCGCGTAATACGTCGCGTTAAACTTTTTCACACTCGCTTATCTTCGGCCCTGGGCCCATAACCTGTTAAGTTAACTGACTGTCGCGCAGGATTAACTTGACGTGGAGAAGAATAAGCGGAGTGTCTATTCAATGTCATTTATTAAATGAACTCTCACATAGAGTACGGCTCTGTTCATCCGTCACCTTCATCAACTACATACAAGTGAAACTGAAGTAGCATGGCATACACGCAGGTATGAAAAACCGTAATACCCCACATATAACAACCAACACTCTTAGGCTACCGTAATACAATATAAGAGCGCTATACACAAATGATATTTAACAGGCTTCTTAAGAGATCGCAGCGTGTGTAGGCCAAAGGCCCTCCTTCTCGTAAAAAATGATTTTTATTTCTCTGGCTGTTGCAATTGATATCAGTGGTTAATATGAGTGCCCTCAGTAAACAGCGCAACAAACAGTTAGAAAGAGTCAAGCAATTGGCTTCTTAAGAGATCGCACGCACGCACGCAAGCACGCACGATTTCGCGATCTGCGATTGCACTGTCTATGCTACCGGACACCGGTAAACTTAATGGGAGACCGCGGTGGTCACTTCATGAAGCAGGATTTGAACCTGCGACTCTTGCACAATGCTTTAAGTGCTTTGCACAGCAGCAAACAGTTAGAAACAGTCACGCAATTGGCTTCTTAAGAGATCGCACGCACGCAGCACGCACGCACGCACGATCTGCGATCCGCGATTGCACTGACTAGGCTACAGGCCACCGGTAAAATTAACGGGAGACCGCGGAGGTCACGTCATGAAACAAGATTTGAACCTGTGACGCTTGCACAATGCTTCAAGTGCTTTGCACAGGGACGTCTAGTCCATTGTGCTACGGGAGCGCTGTTTAATGCAGTGCTGGTGTTCTATCCATTATGACAGTCTCGTGACGCTGGCCTTAGCGTGTGTAGGTGAAAGGCCGTCCTCGTAAAAAATGATTTTTATTTCTCTGGCTGTTGCAATTGATATCAGTGGTTAATATGATTGCCCTCAGTAAACAGCGTAACAAACAGCGCAACAAACCCATTAGAAACAATCAAGCAATTGGCTTCTTAAGAGATCGCAACGTGTGTAGGCCAAAGGCCCTCCTTCTCGTAAAAAATGATTTTTATTTCTCTGGCTGTTGCAATTGATATCAGTGGTTAATATGAGTGCCCTCAGTAAACAGCGCAACAAACAGTTAGAAAGAGTCAAGCAATTGGCTTCTTAAGAGATCGCACGCACGCACGCAAGCACGCACGATTTCGCGATCTGCGATTGCACTGTCTATGCTACCGGACACCGGTAAACTTAATGGGAGACCGCGGTGGTCACTTCATGAAGCAGGATTTGAACCTGCGACTCTTGCACAATGCTTTAAGTGCTTTGCACAGCAGCAAACAGTTAGAAACAGTCACGCAATTTGCTTCTTAAGAGATCGCACGCACGCAGCATGCACGCACGCACGCACGCACGATCTGCGATCTGCGATTGCACTGACTAGGCTACAGGCCACCGGTAAAATTAACGGGAGACCGCGGAGGTCACGTCATGAAACAGGATTTGAACCTGTGACGCTTGCACAATGCTTCAAGTGCTTTGCACAGGGACGTCTAGTCCATTGTGCTATGGGAGCGCTGTTTAAGGCAGTGCTGGTGTTCTATCCATTATGACAGTCTCGTGACGCTGGCCTTAGCGTGTGTAGGTGAAAGGCCGTCCTCGTAAAAAATGATTTTTATTTCTCTGGCTGTTGCAATTGATATCAGTGGTTAATATGATTGCCCTCAGTACACAGCGTAACAAACAGCGCAACAAACCCATTAGAAACAATCAAGCAATTGGCTTCTTAAGAGATCGCAGCGTGTGTAGGCCAAAGGCCCTCCTTCTCGTAAAAAATGATTTTTATTTCTCTGGCTGTTGCAATTGATATCAGTGGTTAATATGAGTGCCCTCAGTAAACAGCGCAACAAACAGTTAGAAAGAGTCAAGCAATTGGCTTCTTAAGAGATCGCACGCACGCACGCAAGCACGCACGATTTCGCGATCTGCGATTGCACTGTCTATGCTACCGGACACCGGTAAACTTAATGGGAGACCGCGGTGGTCACTTCATGAAGCAGGATTTGAACCTGCGACTCTTGCACAATGCTTTAATTGCTTTGCACAGCAGCAAACAGTTAGAAACAGTCACGCAATTGGCTTCTTAAGAGATCGCACGCACGCAGCACGCACGCACGCACGCACGCACGCACGATCTGCGATCTGCGATTGCACTGACTAGGCTACAGGCCACCGGTAAAATTAACGGGAGACCGCGGAGGTCACGTCATGAAACAGGATTTGAACCTGTGACGCTTGCACAATGCTTCAAGTGCTTTGCACAGGGACGTCTAGTCCATTGTGCTACGGGAGCGCTGTTTAATGCAGTGCTGGTGTTCTATCCATTATGACAGTCTCGTGACGCTGGCCTTAGCGTGTGTAGGTGAAAGGCCGTCCTCGTAAAAAATGATTTTTATTTCTCTGGCTGTTGCAATTGATATCAGTGGTTAATATGATTGCCCTCAGTAAACAGCGTAACAAACAGCGCAACAAACCCATTAGAAACAATCAAGCAATTGGCTTCTTAAGAGATCGCAGCGTGTGTAGGCCAAAGGCCCTCCTTCTCGTAAAAAATGATTTTCATTTCTCTGGCTGTTGCAATTGATATCAGTGGTTCATATGAGTGCCCTCAGTAAACAGCGCAACAAACAGCGCAACAGCGCAACCCATTAGAAACAGTCAAGCAATTGGCTTCTTAAGAGATCGCAGCTGTGTAGGCCAAAGGCCCTCCTTCTCGTAAAAAATGATTTTTATTTCTCTGGCTGTTGCAATTGATATCAGTGGTTAAAAACAGCGCAACAAACAGTTAGAAAGAGTCAAGCAATTGGCTTCTTAAGAGATCGCACGCACGCACGCAAGCACGCACGATTTCGCGATCTGCGATTGCACTGTCTATGCTACCGGACACCGGTAAACTTAATGGGAGACCGCGGTGGTCACTTCATGAAGCAGGATTTGAACCTGCGACTCTGGCACAATGCTTTAATTGCTTTGCACAGCGACGTCTAACCCATTGTGCTACGGGAGCGCAGTTTAATGTAGTGCTCGGTGTTCTATCCATTATGACAGTCTCGTGACGCTGGCCGTAGCGTGTGTAGGCCAAAGGCCCTCCTTCTCATAAAAACTGATTTTTATTTCTCTGGCTGTTGCAATTGATATCAGTGGTTAATATGAGTGCCCTCAGTAAACAGCGCAACAAACCCATTAGAAACAGTCAAGCAATTGGCTTCTTAAGAGATCGCACGCACGCAGCACGCACGCACGCACGATCTGCGATCCGCGATTGCACTGACTAGGCTACAGGCCACCGGTAAAATTAACGGGAGACCGCGGAGGTCACGTCATGAAACAGGATTTGAACCTGTGACGCTTGCACAATGCTTCAAGTGCTTTGCACAGGGACGTCTAGTCCATTGTGCAACGGGAGCGCTGTTTAATGCAGTGCTGGTGTTCTATCCATTATGACAGTCTCGTGACGCTGGCCTTAGCGTGTGTAGGTGAAAGGCCGTCCTCGTAAAAAATTATTTTTATTTCTCTGGCTGTTGCAATTGATATCAGTGGTTAATATGATTGCCCTCAGTAAACAGCGTAACAAACAGCGCAACAAACCCATTAGAAACAATCAAGCAATTGGCTTCTTAAGAGATCGCAGCGTGTGTAGGCCAAAGGCCCTCCTTCTCGTAAAAAATGATTTTTATTTCTCTGGCTGTTGCAATTGATATCAGTGGTTAATATGAGTGCCCTCAGTAAACAGCGCAACAAACAGTTAGAAAGAGTCAAGCAATTGGCTTCTTAAGAGATCGCACGCACGCACGCAAGCACGCACGATTTCGCGATCTGCGATTGTACTGTCTATGCTACCGGACACCGGTAAACTTAATGGGAGACCGCGGTGGTCACTTCATGAAGCAGGATTTGAACCTGCGACTCTTGCACAATGCTTTAAGTGCTTTGCACAGCAGCAAACAGTTAGAAACAGTCACGCAATTTGCTTCTTAAGAGATCGCACGCACGCAGCATGCACGCACGCACGCACGCACGATCTGCGATCTGCGATTGCACTGACTAGGCTACAGGCCACCGGTAAAATTAACGGGAGACCGCGGAGGTCACGTCATGAAACAGGATTTGAACCTGTGACGCTTGCACAATGCTTCAAGTGCTTTGCACAGGGACGTCTAGTCCATTGTGCTATGGGAGCGCTGTTTAAGGCAGTGCTGGTGTTCTATCCATTATGACAGTCTCGTGACGCTGGCCTTAGCGTGTGTAGGTGAAAGGCCGTCCTCGTAAAAAATGATTTTTATTTCTCTGGCTGTTGCAATTGATATCAGTGGTTAATATGATTGCCCTCAGTACACAGCGTAACAAACAGCGCAACAAACCCATTAGAAACAATCAAGCAATTGGCTTCTTAAGAGATCGCAGCGTGTGTAGGCCAAAGGCCCTCCTTCTCGTAAAAAATGATTTTTATTTCTCTGGCTGTTGCAATTGATATCAGTGGTTAATATGAGTGCCCTCAGTAAACAGCGCAACAAACAGTTAGAAAGAGTCAAGCAATTGGCTTCTTAAGAGATCGCACGCACGCACGCAAGCACGCACGATTTCGCGATCTGCGATTGCACTGTCTATGCTACCGGACACCGGTAAACTTAATGGGAGACCGCGGTGGTCACTTCATGAAGCAGGATTTGAACCTGCGACTCTTGCACAATGCTTTAATTGCTTTGCACAGCAGCAAACAGTTAGAAACAGTCACGCAATTGGCTTCTTAAGAGATCGCACGCACGCAGCACGCACGCACGCACGCACGCACGCACGATCTGCGATCTGCGATTGCACTGACTAGGCTACAGGCCACCGGTAAAATTAACGGGAGACCGCGGAGGTCACGTCATGAAACAGGATTTGAACCTGTGACGCTTGCACAATGCTTCAAGTGCTTTGCACAGGGACGTCTAGTCCATTGTGCTACGGGAGCGCTGTTTAATGCAGTGCTGGTGTTCTATCCATTATGACAGTCTCGTGACGCTGGCCTTAGCGTGTGTAGGTGAAAGGCCGTCCTCGTAAAAAATGATTTTTATTTCTCTGGCTGTTGCAATTGATATCAGTGGTTAATATGATTGCCCTCAGTAAACAGCGTAACAAACAGCGCAACAAACCCATTAGAAACAATCAAGCAATTGGCTTCTTAAGAGATCGCAGCGTGTGTAGGCCAAAGGCCCTCCTTCTCGTAAAAAATGATTTTCATTTCTCTGGCTGTTGCAATTGATATCAGTGGTTCATATGAGTGCCCTCAGTAAACAGCGCAACAAACAGCGCAACAGCGCAACCCATTAGAAACAGTCAAGCAATTGGCTTCTTAAGAGATCGCAGCTGTGTAGGCCAAAGGCCCTCCTTCTCGTAAAAAATGATTTTTATTTCTCTGGCTGTTGCAATTGATATCAGTGGTTAATATGAGTGCCCTCAGTAAACAGCGCAACAAACAGTTAGAAAGAGTCAAGCAATTGGCTTCTTAAGAGATCGCACGCACGCACGCAAGCACGCACGATTTCGCGATCTGCGATTGCACTGTCTATGCTACCGGACACCGGTAAACTTAATGGGAGACCGCGGTGGTCACTTCATGAAGCAGGATTTGAACCTGCGACTCTGGCACAATGCTTTAATTGCTTTGCACAGCGACGTCTAACCCATTGTGCTACGGGAGCGCAGTTTAATGTAGTGCTCGGTGTTCTATCCATTATGACAGTCTCGTGACGCTGGCCGTAGCGTGTGTAGGCCAAAGGCCCTCCTTCTCATAAAAACTGATTTTTATTTCTCTGGCTGTTGCAATTGATATCAGTGGTTAATATGAGTGCCCTCAGTAAACAGCGCAACAAACCCATTAGAAACAGTCAAGCAATTGGCTTCTTAAGAGATCGCACGCACGCAGCACGCACGCACGCACGATCTGCGATCCGCGATTGCACTGACTAGGCTACAGGCCACCGGTAAAATTAACGGGAGACCGCGGAGGTCACGTCATGAAACAGGATTTGAACCTGTGACGCTTGCACAATGCTTCAAGTGCTTTGCACAGGGACGTCTAGTCCATTGTGCAACGGGAGCGCTGTTTAATGCAGTGCTGGTGTTCTATCCATTATGACAGTCTCGTGACGCTGGCCTTAGCGTGTGTAGGTGAAAGGCCGTCCTCGTAAAAAATTATTTTTATTTCTCTGGCTGTTGCAATTGATATCAGTGGTTAATATGATTGCCCTCAGTAAACAGCGTAACAAACAGCGCAACAAACCCATTAGAAACAATCAAGCAATTGGCTTCTTAAGAGATCGCAGCGTGTGTAGGCCAAAGGCCCTCCTTCTCGTAAAAAATGATTTTTATTTCTCTGGCTGTTGCAATTGATATCAGTGGTTAATATGAGTGCCCTCAGTAAACAGCGCAACAAACAGTTAGAAAGAGTCAAGCAATTGGCTTCTTAAGAGATCGCACGCACGCACGCAAGCACGCACGATTTCGCAATCTGCGATTGCACTGTCTATGCTACCGGACACCGGTAAACTTAATGGGAGACCGCGGTGGTCACTTCATGAAGCAGGATTTGAACCTGCGACTCTGGCACAATGCTTTAATTGCTTTGCACAGCGACGTCTAACCCATTGTGCTACGGGAGCGCAGTTTAATGTAGTGCTCGGTGTTCTATCCATTATGACAGTCTCGTGACGCTGGCCGTAGCGTGTGTAGGCCAAAGGCCCTCCTTCTCATAAAAACTGATTTTTATTTCTCTGGCTGTTGCAATTGATATCAGTGGTTAATATGAGTGCCCTCAGTAAACAGCGCAACAAACCCATTAGAAACAGTCAAGCAATTGGCTTCTTAAGAGATCGCACGCACGCAGCACGCACGCACGCACGATCTGCGATCCGCGATTGCACTGACTAGGCTACAGGCCACCGGTAAAATTAACGGGAGACCGCGGAGGTCACGTCATGAAACAGGATTTGAACCTGTGACGCTTGCACAATGCTTCAAGTGCTTTGCACAGGGACGTCTAGTCCATTGTGCTACGGGAGCGCTGTTTAATGCAGTGCTGGTGTTCTATCCATTATGACAGTCTCGTGATGCTGGCCTTAGCGTGTGTAGGTGAAAGGCCGTCCTCGTAAAAAATGATTTTTATTTCTCTGGCTGTTGCAATTGATATCAGTGGTTAATATGATTGCCCTCAGTAAACAGCGTAACAAACAGCGCAACAAACCCATTAGAAACAATCAAGCAATTGGCTTCTTAAGAGATCGCAGCGTGTGTAGGCCAAAGGCCCTCCTTCTCGTAAAAAAAGATTTTTATTTCTCTGGCTGTTGCAATTGATATCAGTGGTTCATATGAGTGCCCTCAGTAAACAGCGCAACAAACAGCGCAACAAACCCATTAGAAACAGTCAAGCAATTGGCTTCTTAAGAGATCGCAGCTGTGTAGGCCAAAGGCTCTCCTCGTAAAAAATGATTTTTATTTCTCTGGCTGTTGCAATTGATATCAGTGGTTAATATGAGTGCCCTCAGTAAACAGCGCAACAAACAGTTAGAAAGAGTCAAGCAATTGGCTTCTTAAGAGATCGCACGCACGCACGCAAGCACGCACGATTTCGCGATCTGCGATTGCACTGTCTATGCTACCGGACACCGGTAAACTTAATGGGAGACCGCGGTGGTCACTTCATGAAGCAGGATTTGAACCTGCGACTCTGGCACAATGCTTTAATTGCTTTGCACAGCGACGTCTAACCCATTGTGCTACGGGAGCGCAGTTTAATGTAGTGCTCGGTGTTCTATCCATTATGACAGTCTCGTGACGCTGGCCGTAGCGTGTGTAGGCCAAAGGCCCTCCTTCTCATAAAAACTGATTTTTATTTCTCTGGCTGTTGCAATTGATATCAGTGGTTAATATGAGTGCCCTCAGTAAACAGCGCAACAAACCCATTAGAAACAGTCAAGCAATTGGCTTCTTAAGAGATCGCACGCACGCAGCACGCACGCACGCACGATCTGCGATCCGCGATTGCACTGACTAGGCTACAGGCCACCGGTAAAATTAACGGGAGACCGCGGAGGTCACGTCATGAAACAGGATTTGAACCTGTGACGCTTGCACAATGCTTCAAGTGCTTTGCACAGGGACGTCTAGTCCATTGTGCTACGGGAGCGCTGTTTAATGCAGTGCTGGTGTTCTATCCATTATGACAGTCTCGTGATGCTGGCCTTAGCGTGTGTAGGTGAAAGGCCGTCCTCGTAAAAAATGATTTTTATTTCTCTGGCTGTTGCAATTGATATCAGTGGTTAATATGATTGCCCTCAGTAAACAGCGTAACAAACAGCGCAACAAACCCATTAGAAACAATCAAGCAATTGGCTTCTTAAGAGATCGCAGCGTGTGTAGGCCAAAGGCCCTCCTTCTCGTAAAAAAAGATTTTTATTTCTCTGGCTGTTGCAATTGATATCAGTGGTTCATATGAGTGCCCTCAGTAAACAGCGCAACAAACAGCGCAACAAACCCATTAGAAACAGTCAAGCAATTGGCTTCTTAAGAGATCGCAGCTGTGTAGGCCAAAGGCCCTCCTTCTCGTAAAAAATGATTTTTATTTCTCTGGCTGTTGCAATTGATATCAGTGGTTAATATGAGTGCCCTCAGTAAACAGCGCAACAAACAGTTAGAAAGAGTCAAGCAATTGGCTTCTTAAGAGATCGCAGCTGTGTAGGCCAAAGGCCCTCCTTCTCGTAAAAAATGATTTTTATTTCTCTGGCTGTTGCAATTGATATCAGTGGTTAATATGAGTGCCCTCAGTAAACAGCGCAACAAACAGTTAGAAACAGTCACGCAATTGGCTTCTTAAGAGATCGCACGCACGCAGCACGCACGATCTGCGATCTGCGATTGCACTGACTAGGCTACAGGCCACCGGTAAAATTAACGGGAGACTGCGGAGGTCACGTCATGAAACAGGATTTGAACCTGTGACGCTTGCACAATGCTTCAAGTGCTTTGCACAGGGACGTCTAGTCCATTGTGCTACGGGAGCGCTGTTTAATGCAGTGCTGGTGTTCTATCCATTATGACAGTCTCGTGACGCTGGCCTTAGCGTGTGTAGGCCAAAGGCCCTCCTTCTCATAAAAACTGATTTTTATTTCTCTGGCTGTTGCAATTGATATCAGTGGTTAATATGAGTGCCCTCAGTAAACAGCGCAACAAACCCATTAGAAACAGTCAAGCAATTGGCTTCTTAAGAGATCGCACGCACGCAGCACGCACGCACGCACGATCTGCGATCCGCGATTGCACTGACTAGGCTACAGGCCACCGGTAAAATTAACGGGAGACCGCGGAGGTCACGTCATGAAACAGGATTTGAACCTGTGACGCTTGCACAATGCTTCAAGTGCTTTGCACAGGGACGTCTAGTCCATTGTGCTACGGGAGCGCTGTTTAATGCAGTGCTGGTGTTCTATCCATTATGACAGTCTCGTGACGCTGGCCTTAGCGTGTGTAGGTGAAAGGCCGTCCTCGTAAAAAATGATTTTTATTTCTCTGGCTGTTGCAATTGATATCAGTGGTTAATATGATTGCCCTCAGTAAACAGCGTAACAAACAGCGCAACAAACCCATTAGAAACAATCAAGCAATTGGCTTCTTAAGAGATCGCAGCGTGTGTAGGCCAAAGGCCCTCCTTCTCGTAAAAAATGATTTTTATTTCTCTGGCTGTTGCAATTGATATCAGTGGTTAATATGAGTGCCCTCAGTAAACAGCGCAACAAACAGTTAGAAAGAGTCAAGCAATTGGCTTCTTAAGAGATCGCACGCACGCACGCAAGCACGCACGATTTCGCGATCTGCGATTGCACTGTCTATGCTACCGGACACCGGTAAACTTAATGGGAGACCGCGGTGGTCACTTCATGAAGCAGGATTTGAACCTGCGACTCTTGCACAATGCTTTAAGTGCTTTGCACAGCAGCAAACAGTCACGCAATTGGCTTCTTAAGAGATCGCACGCACGCAGCACGCACGCACGCACGCACGCACGATCTGCGATCTGCGATTGCACTGACTAGGCTACAGGCCACCGGTGAAATTAACGGGAGACCGCGGAGGTCACGTCATGAAACAGGATTTGAACCTGTGACGCTTGCACAATGCTTCAAGTGCTTTGCACAGGGACGTCTAGTCCATTGTGCTACGGGAGCGCTGTTTAATGCAGTGCTGGTGTTCTATCCATTATGACAGTCTCGTGACGCTGGCCTTAGCGTGTGTAGGTGAAAGGCCGTCCTCGTAAAAAATGATTTTTATTTCTCTGGCTGTTGCAATTGATATCAGTGGTTAATATGATTGCCCTCAGTAAACAGCGTAACAAACAGCGCAACAAACCCATTAGAAACAATCAAGCAATTGGCTTCTTAAGAGATCGCAGCGTGTGTAGGCCAAAGGCCCTCCTTCTCATAAAAACTGATTTTTATTTCTCTGGCTGTTGCAATTGATATCAGTGGTTAATATGAGTGCCCTCAGTAAACAGCGCAACAAACCCATTAGAAACAGTCAAGCAATTGGCTTCTTAAGAGATCGCACGCACGCACGCAAGCACGCACGATTTCGCGATCTGCGATTGCACTGTCTATGCTACCGGACACCGGTAAACTTAATGGGAGACCGCGGTGGTCACTTCATGAAGCAGGATTTGAACCTGCGACTCTTGCACAATGCTTTAAGTGCTTTGCACAGCAGCAAACAGTTAGAAACAGTCACGCAATTGGCTTCTTAAGAGATCGCACGCACGCAGCACGCACGCACGCACGCACGCACGATCTGCGATCTGCGATTGCACTGACTAGGCTACAGGCCACCGGTAAAATTAACGGGAGACCGCGGAGGTCACGTCATGAAACAGGATTTGAACCTGTGACGCTTGCACAATGCTTCAAGTGCTTTGCACAGGGACGTCTAGTCCATTGTGCTACGGGAGCGCTGTTTAATGCAGTGCTGGTGTTCTATCCATTATGACAGTCTCGTGACGCTGGCCTTAGCGTGTGTAGGTGAAAGGCCGTCCTCGTAAAAAATGATTTTTATTTCTCTGGCTGTTGCAATTGATATCAGTGGTTAATATGATTGCCCTCAGTAAACAGCGTAACAAAAAGCGCAACAAACCCATTAGAAACAATCAAGCAATTGGCTTCTTAAGAGATCGCAGCGTGTGTAGGCCAAAGGCCCTCCTTCTCGTAAAAAATGATTTTTATTTCTCTGGCTGTTGCAATTGATATCAGTGGTTAATATGAGTGCCCTCAGTAAACAGCGCAACAAACAGTTAGAAAGAGTCAAGCAATTGGCTTCTTAAGAGATCGCACGCACGCACGCAAGCACGCAAGATTTCGCGATCTGCGATTGCACTGTCTATGCTACCGGACACCGGTAAACTTAATGGGAGACCGCGGTGGTCACTTCATGAAGCAGGATTTGAACCTGCGACTCTTGCACAATGCTTTAAGTGCTTTGCACAGCAGCAAACAGTCACGCAATTGGCTTCTTAAGAGATCGCACGCACACAGCACGCACGCACGCACGCACGCACGATCTGCGATCTGCGATTGCACTGACTAGGCTACAGGCCACCGGTGAAATTAACGGGAGACCGCGGAGGTCACGTCATGAAACAGGATTTGAACCTGTGACGCTTGCACAATGCTTCAAGTGCTTTGCACAGGGACGTCTAGTCCATTGTGCTACGGGAGCGCTGTTTAATGCAGTGCTGGTGTTCTATCCATTATGACAGTCTCGTGACGCTGGCCTTAGCGTGTGTAGGTGAAAGGCCGTCCTCGTAAAAAATGATTTTTATTTCTCTGGCTGTTGCAATTGATATCAGTGGTTAATATGATTGCCCTCAGTAAACAGCGTAACAAACATCGCAACAAACCCATTAGAAACAATCAAGCAATTGGCTTCTTAAGAGATCGCAGCGTGTGTAGGCCAAAGGCCCTCCTTCTCATAAAAACTGATTTTTATTTCTCTGGCTGTTGCAATTGATATCAGTGGTTAATATGAGTGCCCTCAGTAAACAGCGCAACAAACCCATTAGAAACAGTCAAGCAATTGGCTTCTTAAGAGATCGCACGCACGCACGCAAGCACGCACGATTTCGCGATCTGCGATTGCACTGTCTATGCTACCGGACACCGGTAAACTTAATGGGAGACCGCGGTGGTCACTTCATGAAGCAGGATTTGAACCTGCGACTCTTGCACAATGCTTTAAGTGCTTTGCACAGCAGCAAACAGTTAGAAACAGTCACGCAATTGGCTTCTTAAGAGATCGCACGCACGCAGCACGCACGCACGCACGCACGCACGATCTGCGATCTGCGATTGCACTGACTAGGCTACAGGCCACCGGTAAAATTAACGGGAGACCGCGGAGGTCACGTCATGAAACAGGATTTGAACCTGTGACGCTTGCACAATGCTTCAAGTGCTTTGCACAGGGACGTCTAGTCCATTGTGCTACGGGAGCGCTGTTTAATGCAGTGCTGGTGTTCTATCCATTATGACAGTCTCGTGACGCTGGCCTTAGCGTGTGTAGGTGAAAGGCCGTCCTCGTAAAAAATGATTTTTATTTCTCTGGCTGTTGCAATTGATATCAGTGGTTAATATGATTGCCCTCAGTAAACAGCGTAACAAACAGCGCAACAAACCCATTAGAAACAATCAAGCAATTGGCTTCTTAAGAGATCGCAGCGTGTGTAGGCCAAAGGCCCTCCTTCTCGTAAAAAATGATTTTTATTTCTCTGGCTGTTGCAATTGATATCAGTGGTTAATATGAGTGCCCTCAGTAAACAGCGCAACAAACAGTTAGAAAGAGTCAAGCAATTGGCTTCTTAAGAGATCGCACGCACGCACGCAAGCACGCACGATTTCGCGATCTGCGATAGCACTGTCTATGCTACCGGACACCGGTAAACTTACTGGGAGACGGCGGTGGTCACTTCATGAAGCAGGATTTGAACCTGCGACTCTGGCACAATGCTTTAATTGCTTTGCACAGCGACGTCTAACCCATTGTGCTACGGGAGCGCAGTTTAATGTAGTGCTCGGTGTTCTATCCATTATGACAGTCTCGTGACGCTGGCCGTAGCGTGTGTAGGCCAAAGGCCCTCCTTCTCATAAAAACTGATTTTTATTTCTCTGGCTGTTGCAATTGATATCAGTGGTTAATATGAGTGCCCTCAGTAAACAGCGCAACAAACCCATTAGAAACAGTCAAGCAATTGGCTTCTTAAGAGATCGCACGCACGCAGCACGCACGCACGCACGATCTGCGATCCGCGATTGCACTGACTAGGCTACAGGCCACCGGTAAAATTAACAGGAGACCGCGGTGGTCACTTCATGAAGCAGGATTTGAACCTGCGACTCTTGCACAATGCTTTAAGTGCTTTGCACAGCAGCAAACAGTTAGAAACAGTCACGCAATTGGCTTCTTAAGAGATCGCACGCACGCAGCATGCACGCACGCACGCACGCACGATCTGCGATCTGCGATTGCACTGACTAGGCTACAGGCCACCGGTAAAATTAACGGGAGACCGCGGAGGTCACGTCATGAAACAGGATTTGAACCTGTGACGCTTGCACAATGCTTCAAGTGCTTTGCACAGGGACGTCTAGTCCATTGTGCTATGGGAGCGCTGTTTAAGGCAGTGCTGGTGTTCTATCCATTATGACAGTCTCGTGACGCTGGCCTTAGCGTGTGTAGGTGAAAGGCCGTCCTCGTAAAAAATGATTTTTATTTCTCTGGCTGTTGCAATTGATATCAGTGGTTAATATGATTGCCCTCAGTACACAGCGTAACAAACAGCGCAACAAACCCATTAGAAACAATCAAGCAATTGGCTTCTTAAGAGATCGCAGCGTGTGTAGGCCAAAGGCCCTCCTTCTCGTAAAAAATGATTTTTATTTCTCTGGCTGTTGCAATTGATATCAGTGGTTAATATGAGTGCCCTCAGTAAACAGCGCAACAAACAGTTAGAAAGAGTCAAGCAATTGGCTTCTTAAGAGATCGCACGCACGCACGCAAGCACGCACGATTTCGCGATCTGCGATTGCACTGTCTATGCTACCGGACACCGGTAAACTTAATGGGAGACCGCGGTGGTCACTTCATGAAGCAGGATTTGAACCTGCGACTCTTGCACAATGCTTTAATTGCTTTGCACAGCAGCAAACAGTTAGAAACAGTCACGCAATTGGCTTCTTAAGAGATCGCACGCACGCAGCACGCACGCACGCACGCACGCACGCACGATCTGCGATCTGCGATTGCACTGACTAGGCTACAGGCCACCGGTAAAATTAACGGGAGACCGCGGAGGTCACGTCATGAAACAGGATTTGAACCTGTGACGCTTGCACAATGCTTCAAGTGCTTTGCACAGGGACGTCTAGTCCATTGTGCTACGGGAGCGCTGTTTAATGCAGTGCTGGTGTTCTATCCATTATGACAGTCTCTTGACGCTGGCCTTAGCGTGTGTAGGTGAAAGGCCGTCCTCGTAAAAAATGATTTTTATTTCTCTGGCTGTTGCAATTGATATCAGTGGTTAATATGATTGCCCTCAGTAAACAGCGTAACAAACAGCGCAACAAACCCATTAGAAACAATCAAGCAATTGGCTTCTTAAGAGATCGCAGCGTGTGTAGGCCAAAGGCCCTCCTTCTCGTAAAAAATGATTTTCATTTCTCTGGCTGTTGCAATTGATATCAGTGGTTCATATGAGTGCCCTCAGTAAACAGCGCAACAAACAGCGCAACAGCGCAACCCATTAGAAACAGTCAAGCAATTGGCTTCTTAAGAGATCGCAGCTGTGTAGGCCAAAGGCCCTCCTTCTCGTAAAAAATGATTTTTATTTCTCTGGCTGTTGCAATTGATATCAGTGGTTAAAAACAGCGCAACAAACAGTTAGAAAGAGTCAAGCAATTGGCTTCTTAAGAGATCGCACGCACGCACGCAAGCACGCACGATTTCGCGATCTGCGATTGCACTGTCTATGCTACCGGACACCGGTAAACTTAATGGGAGACCGCGGTGGTCACTTCATGAAGCAGGATTTGAACCTGCGACTCTGGCACAATGCTTTAATTGCTTTGCACAGCGACGTCTAACCCATTGTGCTACGGGAGCGCAGTTTAATGTAGTGCTCGGTGTTCTATCCATTATGACAGTCTCGTGACGCTGGCCGTAGCGTGTGTAGGCCAAAGGCCCTCCTTCTCATAAAAACTGATTTTTATTTCTCTGGCTGTTGCAATTGATATCAGTGGTTAATATGAGTGCCCTCAGTAAACAGCGCAACAAACCCATTAGAAACAGTCAAGCAATTGGCTTCTTAAGAGATCGCACGCACGCAGCACGCACGCACGCACGATCTGCGATCCGCGATTGCACTGACTAGGCTACAGGCCACCGGTAAAATTAACGGGAGACCGCGGAGGTCACGTCATGAAACAGGATTTGAACCTGTGACGCTTGCACAATGCTTCAAGTGCTTTGCACAGGGACGTCTAGTCCATTGTGCAACGGGAGCGCTGTTTAATGCAGTGCTGGTGTTCTATCCATTATGACAGTCTCGTGACGCTGGCCTTAGCGTGTGTAGGTGAAAGGCCGTCCTCGTAAAAAATTATTTTTATTTCTCTGGCTGTTGCAATTGATATCAGTGGTTAATATGATTGCCCTCAGTAAACAGCGTAACAAACAGCGCAACAAACCCATTAGAAACAATCAAGCAATTGGCTTCTTAAGAGATCGCAGCGTGTGTAGGCCAAAGGCCCTCCTTCTCGTAAAAAATGATTTTTATTTCTCTGGCTGTTGCAATTGATATCAGTGGTTAATATGAGTGCCCTCAGTAAACAGCGCAACAAACAGTTAGAAAGAGTCAAGCAATTGGCTTCTTAAGAGATCGCACGCACGCACGCAAGCACGCACGATTTCGCGATCTGCGATTGTACTGTCTATGCTACCGGACACCGGTAAACTTAATGGGAGACCGCGGTGGTCACTTCATGAAGCAGGATTTGAACCTGCGACTCTTGCACAATGCTTTAAGTGCTTTGCACAGCAGCAAACAGTTAGAAACAGTCACGCAATTTGCTTCTTAAGAGATCGCACGCACGCAGCATGCACGCACGCACGCACGCACGATCTGCGATCTGCGATTGCACTGACTAGGCTACAGGCCACCGGTAAAATTAACGGGAGACCGCGGAGGTCACGTCATGAAACAGGATTTGAACCTGTGACGCTTGCACAATGCTTCAAGTGCTTTGCACAGGGACGTCTAGTCCATTGTGCTATGGGAGCGCTGTTTAAGGCAGTGCTGGTGTTCTATCCATTATGACAGTCTCGTGACGCTGGCCTTAGCGTGTGTAGGTGAAAGGCCGTCCTCGTAAAAAATGATTTTTATTTCTCTGGCTGTTGCAATTGATATCAGTGGTTAATATGATTGCCCTCAGTACACAGCGTAACAAACAGCGCAACAAACCCATTAGAAACAATCAAGCAATTGGCTTCTTAAGAGATCGCAGCGTGTGTAGGCCAAAGGCCCTCCTTCTCGTAAAAAATGATTTTTATTTCTCTGGCTGTTGCAATTGATATCAGTGGTTAATATGAGTGCCCTCAGTAAACAGCGCAACAAACAGTTAGAAAGAGTCAAGCAATTGGCTTCTTAAGAGATCGCACGCACGCACGCAAGCACGCACGATTTCGCGATCTGCGATTGCACTGTCTATGCTACCGGACACCGGTAAACTTAATGGGAGACCGCGGTGGTCACTTCATGAAGCAGGATTTGAACCTGCGACTCTTGCACAATGCTTTAATTGCTTTGCACAGCAGCAAACAGTTAGAAACAGTCACGCAATTGGCTTCTTAAGAGATCGCACGCACGCAGCACGCACGCACGCACGCACGCACGCACGATCTGCGATCTGCGATTGCACTGACTAGGCTACAGGCCACCGGTAAAATTAACGGGAGACCGGCGGAGGTCACGTCATGAAACAGGATTTGAACCTGTGACGCTTGCACAATGCTTCAAGTGCTTTGCACAGGGACGTCTAGTCCATTGTGCTACGGGAGCGCTGTTTAATGCAGTGCTGGTGTTCTATCCATTATGACAGTCTCGTGACGCTGGCCTTAGCGTGTGTAGGTGAAAGGCCGTCCTCGTAAAAAATGATTTTTATTTCTCTGGCTGTTGCAATTGATATCAGTGGTTAATATGATTGCCCTCAGTAAACAGCGTAACAAACAGCGCAACAAACCCATTAGAAACAATCAAGCAATTGGCTTCTTAAGAGATCGCAGCGTGTGTAGGCCAAAGGCCCTCCTTCTCGTAAAAAATGATTTTCATTTCTCTGGCTGTTGCAATTGATATCAGTGGTTCATATGAGTGCCCTCAGTAAACAGCGCAACAAACAGCGCAACAGCGCAACCCATTAGAAACAGTCAAGCAATTGGCTTCTTAAGAGATCGCAGCTGTGTAGGCCAAAGGCCCTCCTTCTCGTAAAAAATGATTTTTATTTCTCTGGCTGTTGCAATTGATATCAGTGGTTAATATGAGTGCCCTCAGTAAACAGCGCAACAAACAGTTAGAAAGAGTCAAGCAATTGGCTTCTTAAGAGATCGCACGCACGCACGCAAGCACGCACGATTTCGCGATCTGCGATTGCACTGTCTATGCTACCGGACACCGGTAAACTTAATGGGAGACCGCGGTGGTCACTTCATGAAGCAGGATTTGAACCTGCGACTCTGGCACAATGCTTTAATTGCTTTGCACAGCGACGTCTAACCCATTGTGCTACGGGAGCGCAGTTTAATGTAGTGCTCGGTGTTCTATCCATTATGACAGTCTCGTGACGCTGGCCGTAGCGTGTGTAGGCCAAAGGCCCTCCTTCTCATAAAAACTGATTTTTATTTCTCTGGCTGTTGCAATTGATATCAGTGGTTAATATGAGTGCCCTCAGTAAACAGCGCAACAAACCCATTAGAAACAGTCAAGCAATTGGCTTCTTAAGAGATCGCACGCACGCAGCACGCACGCACGCACGATCTGCGATCCGCGATTGCACTGACTAGGCTACAGGCCACCGGTAAAATTAACGGGAGACCGCGGAGGTCACGTCATGAAACAGGATTTTAACCTGTGACGCTTGCACAATGCTTCAAGTGCTTTGCACAGGGACGTCTAGTCCATTGTGCAACGGGAGCGCTGTTTAATGCAGTGCTGGTGTTCTATCCATTATGACAGTCTCGTGACGCTGGCCTTAGCGTGTGTAGGTGAAAGGCCGTCCTCGTAAAAAATTATTTTTATTTCTCTGGCTGTTGCAATTGATATCAGTGGTTAATATGATTGCCCTCAGTAAACAGCGTAACAAACAGCGCAACAAACCCATTAGAAACAATCAAGCAATTGGCTTCTTAAGAGATCGCAGCGTGTGTAGGCCAAAGGCCCTCCTTCTCGTAAAAAATGATTTTTATTTCTCTGGCTGTTGCAATTGATATCAGTGGTTAATATGAGTGCCCTCAGTAAACAGCGCAACAAACAGTTAGAAAGAGTCAAGCAATTGGCTTCTTAAGAGATCGCACGCACGCACGCAAGCACGCACGATTTCGCAATCTGCGATTGCACTGTCTATGCTACCGGACACCGGTAAACTTAATGGGAGACCGCGGTGGTCACTTCATGAAGCAGGATTTGAACCTGCGACTCTGGCACAATGCTTTAATTGCTTTGCACAGCGACGTCTAACCCATTGTGCTACGGGAGCGCAGTTTAATGTAGTGCTCGGTGTTCTATCCATTATGACAGTCTCGTGACGCTGGCCGTAGCGTGTGTAGGCCAAAGGCCCTCCTTCTCATAAAAACTGATTTTTATTTCTCTGGCTGTTGCAATTGATATCAGTGGTTAATATGAGTGCCCTCAGTAAACAGCGCAACAAACCCATTAGAAACAGTCAAGCAATTGGCTTCTTAAGAGATCGCACGCACGCAGCACGCACGCACGCACGATCTGCGATCCGCGATTGCACTGACTAGGCTACAGGCCACCGGTAAAATTAACGGGAGACCGCGGAGGTCACGTCATGAAACAGGATTTGAACCTGTGACGCTTGCACAATGCTTCAAGTGCTTTGCACAGGGACGTCTAGTCCATTGTGCTACGGGAGCGCTGTTTAATGCAGTGCTGGTGTTCTATCCATTATGACAGTCTCGTGATGCTGGCCTTAGCGTGTGTAGGTGAAAGGCCGTCCTCGTAAAAAATGATTTTTATTTCTCTGGCTGTTGCAATTGATATCAGTGGTTAATATGATTGCCCTCAGTAAACAGCGTAACAAACAGCGCAACAAACCCATTAGAAACAATCAAGCAATTGGCTTCTTAAGAGATCGCAGCGTGTGTAGGCCAAAGGCCCTCCTTCTCGTAAAAAAAGATTTTTATTTCTCTGGCTGTTGCAATTGATATCAGTGGTTCATATGAGTGCCCTCAGTAAACAGCGCAACAAACAGCGCAACAAACCCATTAGAAACAGTCAAGCAATTGGCTTCTTAAGAGATCGCAGCTGTGTAGGCCAAAGGCTCTCCTCGTAAAAAATGATTTTTATTTCTCTGGCTGTTGCAATTGATATCAGTGGTTAATATGAGTGCCCTCAGTAAACAGCGCAACAAACAGTTAGAAAGAGTCAAGCAATTGGCTTCTTAAGAGATCGCACGCACGCACGCAAGCACGCACGATTTCGCGATCTGCGATTGCACTGTCTATGCTACCGGACACCGGTAAACTTAATGGGAGACCGCGGTGGTCACTTCATGAAGCAGGATTTGAACCTGCGACTCTGGCACAATGCTTTAATTGCTTTGCACAGCGACGTCTAACCCATTGTGCTACGGGAGCGCAGTTTAATGTAGTGCTCGGTGTTCTATCCATTATGACAGTCTCGTGACGCTGGCCGTAGCGTGTGTAGGCCAAAGGCCCTCCTTCTCATAAAAACTGATTTTTATTTCTCTGGCTGTTGCAATTGATATCAGTGGTTAATATGAGTGCCCTCAGTAAACAGCGCAACAAACCCATTAGAAACAGTCAAGCAATTGGCTTCTTAAGAGATCGCACGCACGCAGCACGCACGCACGCACGATCTGCGATCCGCGATTGCACTGACTAGGCTACAGGCCACCGGTAAAATTAACGGGAGACCGCGGAGGTCACGTCATGAAACAGGATTTGAACCTGTGACGCTTGCACAATGCTTCAAGTGCTTTGCACAGGGACGTCTAGTCCATTGTGCAACGGGAGCGCTGTTTAATGCAGTGCTGGTGTTCTATCCATTATGACAGTCTCGTGACGCTGGCCTTAGCGTGTGTAGGTGAAAGGCCGTCCTCGTAAAAAATTATTTTTATTTCTCTGGCTGTTGCAATTGATATCAGTGGTTAATATGATTGCCCTCAGTAAACAGCGTAACAAACAGCGCAACAAACCCATTAGAAACAATCAAGCAATTGGCTTCTTAAGAGATCGCAGCGTGTGTAGGCCAAAGGCCCTCCTTCTCGTAAAAAATGATTTTTATTTCTCTGGCTGTTGCAATTGATATCAGTGGTTAATATGAGTGCCCTCAGTAAACAGCGCAACAAACAGTTAGAAAGAGTCAAGCAATTGGCTTCTTAAGAGATCGCACGCACGCACGCAAGCACGCACGATTTCGCGATCTGCGATTGTACTGTCTATGCTACCGGACACCGGTAAACTTAATGGGAGACCGCGGTGGTCACTTCATGAAGCAGGATTTGAACCTGCGACTCTTGCACAATGCTTTAAGTGCTTTGCACAGCAGCAATCAGTTAGAAACAGTCACGCAATTTGCTTCTTAAGAGATCGCACGCACGCAGCATGCACGCACGCACGCACGCACGATCTGCGATCTGCGATTGCACTGACTAGGCTACAGGCCACCGGTAAAATTAACGGGAGACCGCGGAGGTCACGTCATGAAACAGGATTTGAACCTGTGACGCTTGCACAATGCTTCAAGTGCTTTGCACAGCGACGTCTAACCCATTGTGCTACGGGAGCGCAGTTTAATGTAGTGCTCGGTGTTCTATCCATTATGACAGTCTCGTGACGCTGGCCGTAGCGTGTGTAGGCCAAAGGCCCTCCTTCTCATAAAAACTGATTTTTATTTCTCTGGCTGTTGCAATTGATATCAGTGGTTAATATGAGTGCCCTCAGTAAACAGCGCAACAAACCCATTAGAAACAGTCAAGCAATTGGCTTCTTAAGAGATCGCACGCACGCAGCACGCACGCACGCACGATCTGCGATCCGCGATTGCACTGACTAGGCTACAGGCCACCGGTAAAATTAACGGGAGACCGCGGAGGTCACGTCATGAAACAGGATTTGAACCTGTGACGCTTGCACAATGCTTCAAGTGCTTTGCACAGGGACGTCTAGTCCATTGTGCTACGGGAGCGCTGTTTAATGCAGTGCTGGTGTTCTATCCATTATGACAGTCTCGTGATGCTGGCCTTAGCGTGTGTAGGTGAAAGGCCGTCCTCGTAAAAAATGATTTTTATTTCTCTGGCTGTTGCAATTGATATCAGTGGTTAATATGATTGCCCTCAGTAAACAGCGTAACAAACAGCGCAACAAACCCATTAGAAACAATCAAGCAATTGGCTTCTTAAGAGATCGCAGCGTGTGTAGGCCAAAGGCCCTCCTTCTCGTAAAAAAAGATTTTTATTTCTCTGGCTGTTGCAATTGATATCAGTGGTTCATATGAGTGCCCTCAGTAAACAGCGCAACAAACAGCGCAACAAACCCATTAGAAACAGTCAAGCAATTGGCTTCTTAAGAGATCGCAGCTGTGTAGGCCAAAGGCTCTCCTCGTAAAAAATGATTTTTATTTCTCTGGCTGTTGCAATTGATATCAGTGGTTAATATGAGTGCCCTCAGTAAACAGCGCAACAAACAGTTAGAAAGAGTCAAGCAATTGGCTTCTTAAGAGATCGCACGCACGCACGCAAGCACGCACGATTTCGCGATCTGCGATTGCACTGTCTATGCTACCGGACACCGGTAAACTTAATGGGAGACCGCGGTGGTCACTTCATGAAGCAGGATTTGAACCTGCGACTCTGGCACAATGCTTTAATTGCTTTGCACAGCGACGTCTAACCCATTGTGCTACGGGAGCGCAGTTTAATGTAGTGCTCGGTGTTCTATCCATTATGACAGTCTCGTGACGCTGGCCGTAGCGTGTGTAGGCCAAAGGCCCTCCTTCTCATAAAAACTGATTTTTATTTCTCTGGCTGTTGCAATTGATATCAGTGGTTAATATGAGTGCCCTCAGTAAACAGCGCAACAAACCCATTAGAAACAGTCAAGCAATTGGCTTCTTAAGAGATCGCACGCACGCAGCACGCACGCACGCACGATCTGCGATCCGCGATTGCACTGACTAGGCTACAGGCCACCGGTAAAATTAACGGGAGACCGCGGAGGTCACGTCATGAAACAGGATTTGAACCTGTGACGCTTGCACAATGCTTCAAGTGCTTTGCACAGGGACGTCTAGTCCATTGTGCAACGGGAGCGCTGTTTAATGCAGTGCTGGTGTTCTATCCATTATGACAGTCTCGTGACGCTGGCCTTAGCGTGTGTAGGTGAAAGGCCGTCCTCGTAAAAAATTATTTTTATTTCTCTGGCTGTTGCAATTGATATCAGTGGTTAATATGATTGCCCTCAGTAAACAGCGTAACAAACAGCGCAACAAACCCATTAGAAACAATCAAGCAATTGGCTTCTTAAGAGATCGCAGCGTGTGTAGGCCAAAGGCCCTCCTTCTCGTAAAAAATGATTTTTATTTCTCTGGCTGTTGCAATTGATATCAGTGGTTAATATGAGTGCCCTCAGTAAACAGCGCAACAAACAGTTAGAAAGAGTCAAGCAATTGGCTTCTTAAGAGATCGCACGCACGCACGCAAGCACGCACGATTTCGCGATCTGCGATTGTACTGTCTATGCTACCGGACACCGGTAAACTTAATGGGAGACCGCGGTGGTCACTTCATGAAGCAGGATTTGAACCTGCGACTCTTGCACAATGCTTTAAGTGCTTTGCACAGCAGCAAACAGTTAGAAACAGTCACGCAATTTGCTTCTTAAGAGATCGCACGCACGCAGCATGCACGCACGCACGCACGCACGATCTGCGATCTGCGATTGCACTGACTAGGCTACAGGCCACCGGTAAAATTAACGGGAGACCGCGGAGGTCACGTCATGAAACAGGATTTGAACCTGTGACGCTTGCACAATGCTTCAAGTGCTTTGCACAGGGACGTCTAGTCCATTGTGCTATGGGAGCGCTGTTTAAGGCAGTGCTGGTGTTCTATCCATTATGACAGTCTCGTGACGCTGGCCTTAGCGTGTGTAGGTGAAAGGCCGTCCTCGTAAAAAATGATTTTTATTTCTCTGGCTGTTGCAATTGATATCAGTGGTTAATATGATTGCCCTCAGTACACAGCGTAACAAACAGCGCAACAAACCCATTAGAAACAATCAAGCAATTGGCTTCTTAAGAGATCGCAGCGTGTGTAGGCCAAAGGCCCTCCTTCTCGTAAAAAATGATTTTTATTTCTCTGGCTGTTGCAATTGATATCAGTGGTTAATATGAGTGCCCTCAGTAAACAGCGCAACAAACAGTTAGAAAGAGTCAAGCAATTGGCTTCTTAAGAGATCGCACGCACGCACGCAAGCACGCACGATTTCGCGATCTGCGATTGCACTGTCTATGCTACCGGACACCGGTAAACTTAATGGGAGACCGCGGTGGTCACTTCATGAAGCAGGATTTGAACCTGCGACTCTTGCACAATGCTTTAATTGCTTTGCACAGCAGCAAACAGTTAGAAACAGTCACGCAATTGGCTTCTTAAGAGATCGCACGCACGCAGCACGCACGCACGCACGCACGCACGCACGATCTGCGATCTGCGATTGCACTGACTAGGCTACAGGCCACCGGTAAAATTAACGGGAGACCGCGGAGGTCACGTCATGAAACAGGATTTGAACCTGTGACGCTTGCACAATGCTTCAAGTGCTTTGCACAGGGACGTCTAGTCCATTGTGCTACGGGAGCGCTGTTTAATGCAGTGCTGGTGTTCTATCCATTATGACAGTCTCGTGACGCTGGCCTTAGCGTGTGTAGGTGAAAGGCCGTCCTCGTAAAAAATGATTTTTATTTCTCTGGCTGTTGCAATTGATATCAGTGGTTAATATGATTGCCCTCAGTAAACAGCGTAACAAACAGCGCAACAAACCCATTAGAAACAATCAAGCAATTGGCTTCTTAAGAGATCGCAGCGTGTGTAGGCCAAAGGCCCTCCTTCTCGTAAAAAATGATTTTCATTTCTCTGGCTGTTGCAATTGATATCAGTGGTTCATATGAGTGCCCTCAGTAAACAGCGCAACAAACAGCGCAACAGCGCAACCCATTAGAAACAGTCAAGCAATTGGCTTCTTAAGAGATCGCAGCTGTGTAGGCCAAAGGCCCTCCTTCTCGTAAAAAATGATTTTTATTTCTCTGGCTGTTGCAATTGATATCAGTGGTTAATATGAGTGCCCTCAGTAAACAGCGCAACAAACAGTTAGAAAGAGTCAAGCAATTGGCTTCTTAAGAGATCGCACGCACGCACGCAAGCACGCACGATTTCGCGATCTGCGATTGCACTGTCTATGCTACCGGACACCGGTAAACTTAATGGGAGACCGCGGTGGTCACTTCATGAAGCAGGATTTGAACCTGCGACTCTGGCACAATGCTTTAATTGCTTTGCACAGCGACGTCTAACCCATTGTGCTACGGGAGCACAGTTTAATGTAGTGCTCGGTGTTCTATCCATTATGACAGTCTCGTGACGCTGGCCGTAGCGTGTGTAGGCCAAAGGCCCTCCTTCTCATAAAAACTGATTTTTATTTCTCTGGCTGTTGCAATTGATATCAGTGGTTAATATGAGTGCCCTCAGTAAACAGCGCAACAAACCCATTAGAAACAGTCAAGCAATTGGCTTCTTAAGAGATCGCACGCACGCAGCACGCACGCACGCACGATCTGCGATCCGCGATTGCACTGACTAGGCTACAGGCCACCGGTAAAATTAACGGGAGACCGCGGAGGTCACGTCATGAAACAGGATTTGAACCTGTGACGCTTGCACAATGCTTCAAGTGCTTTGCACAGGGACGTCTAGTCCATTGTGCAACGGGAGCGCTGTTTAATGCAGTGCTGGTGTTCTATCCATTATGACAGTCTCGTGACGCTGGCCTTAGCGTGTGTAGGTGAAAGGCCGTCCTCGTAAAAAATTATTTTTATTTCTCTGGCTGTTGCAATTGATATCAGTGGTTAATATGATTGCCCTCAGTAAACAGCGTAACAAACAGCGCAACAAACCCATTAGAAACAATCAAGCAATTGGCTTCTTAAGAGATCGCAGCGTGTGTAGGCCAAAGGCCCTCCTTCTCGTAAAAAATGATTTTTATTTCTCTGGCTGTTGCAATTGATATCAGTGGTTAATATGAGTGCCCTCAGTAAACAGCGCAACAAACAGTTAGAAAGAGTCAAGCAATTGGCTTCTTAAGAGATCGCACGCACGCACGCAAGCACGCACGATTTCGCAATCTGCGATTGCACTGTCTATGCTACCGGACACCGGTAAACTTAATGGGAGACCGCGGTGGTCACTTCATGAAGCAGGATTTGAACCTGCGACTCTGGCACAATGCTTTTATTGCTTTGCACAGCGACGTCTAACCCATTGTGCTACGGGAGCGCAGTTTAATGTAGTGCTCGGTGTTCTATCCATTATGACAGTCTCGTGACGCTGGCCGTAGCGTGTGTAGGCCAAAGGCCCTCCTTCTCATAAAAACTGATTTTTATTTCTCTGGCTGTTGCAATTGATATCAGTGGTTAATATGAGTGCCCTCAGTAAACAGCGCAACAAACCCATTAGAAACAGTCAAGCAATTGGCTTCTTAAGAGATCGCACGCACGCAGCACGCACGCACGCACGATCTGCGATCCGCGATTGCACTGACTAGGCTACAGGCCACCGGTAAAATTAACGGGAGACCGCGGAGGTCACGTCATGAAACAGGATTTGAACCTGTGACGCTTGCACAATGCTTCAAGTGCTTTGCACAGGGACGTCTAGTCCATTGTGCTACGGGAGCGCTGTTTAATGCAGTGCTGGTGTTCTATCCATTATGACAGTCTCGTGATGCTGGCCTTAGCGTGTGTAGGTGAAAGGCCGTCCTCGTAAAAAATGATTTTTATTTCTCTGGCTGTTGCAATTGATATCAGTGGTTAATATGATTGCCCTCAGTAAACAGCGTAACAAACAGCGCAACAAACCCATTAGAAACAATCAAGCAATTGGCTTCTTAAGAGATCGCAGCGTGTGTAGGCCAAAGGCCCTCCTTCTCGTAAAAAAAGATTTTTATTTCTCTGGCTGTTGCAATTGATATCAGTGGTTCATATGAGTGCCCTCAGTAAACAGCGCAACAAACAGCGCAACAAACCCATTAGAAACAGTCAAGCAATTGGCTTCTTAAGAGATCGCAGCTGTGTAGGCCAAAGGCTCTCCTCGTAAAAAATGATTTTTATTTCTCTGGCTGTTGCAATTGATATCAGTGGTTAATATGAGTGCCCTCAGTAAACAGCGCAACAAACAGTTAGAAAGAGTCAAGCAATTGGCTTCTTAAGAGATCGCACGCACGCACGCAAGCACGCACGATTTCGCGATCTGCGATTGCACTGTCTATGCTACCGGACACCGGTAAACTTAATGAGAGACCGCGGTGGTCACTTCATGAAGCAGGATTTGAACCTGCGACTCTGGCACAATGCTTTAATTGCTTTGCACAGCGACGTCTAACCCATTGTGCTACGGGAGCGCAGTTTAATGTAGTGCTCGGTGTTCTATCCATTATGACAGTCTCGTGACGCTGGCCGTAGCGTGTGTAGGCCAAAGGCCCTCCTTCTCATAAAAACTGATTTTTATTTCTCTGGCTGTTGCAATTGATATCAGTGGTTAATATGAGTGCCCTCAGTAAACAGCGCAACAAACCCATTAGAAACAGTCAAGCAATTGGCTTCTTAAGAGATCGCACGCACGCAGCACGCACGCACGCACGATCTGCGATCCGCGATTGCACTGACTAGGCTACAGGCCACCGGTAAAATTAACGGGAGACCGCGGAGGTCACGTCATGAAACAGGATTTGAACCTGTGACGCTTGCACAATGCTTCAAGTGCTTTGCACAGGGACGTCTAGTCCATTGTGCTACGGGAGCGCTGTTTAATGCAGTGCTGGTGTTCTATCCATTATGACAGTCTCGTGATGCTGGCCTTAGCGTGTGTAGGTGAAAGGCCGTCCTCGTAAAAAATGATTTTTATTTCTCTGGCTGTTGCAATTGATATCAGTGGTTAATATGATTGCCCTCAGTAAACAGCGTAACAAACAGCGCAACAAACCCATTAGAAACAATCAAGCAATTGGCTTCTTAAGAGATCGCAGCGTGTGTAGGCCAAAGGCCCTCCTTCTCGTAAAAAAAGATTTTTATTTCTCTGGCTTGTGCAATTGATATCAGTGGTTCATATGAGTGCCCTCAGTAAACAGCGCAACAAACAGCGCAACAAACCCATTAGAAACAGTCAAGCAATTGGCTTCTTAAGAGATCGCAGCTGTGTAGGCCAAAGGCCCTCCTTCTCGTAAAAAATGATTTTTATTTCTCTGGCTGTTGCAATTGATATCAGTGGTTAATATGAGTGCCCTCAGTAAACAGCGCAACAAACAGTTAGAAAGAGTCAAGCAATTGGCTTCTTAAGAGATCGCAGCTGTGTAGGCCAAAGGCCCTCCTTCTCGTAAAAAATGATTTTTATTTCTCTGGCTGTTGCAATTGATATCAGTGGTTAATATGAGTGCCCTCAGTAAACAGCGCAACAAACAGTTAGAAACAGTCACGCAATTGGCTTCTTAAGAGATCGCACGCACGCAGCACGCACGATCTGCGATCTGCGATTGCACTGACTAGGCTACAGGCCACCGGTAAAATTAACGGGAGACTGCGGAGGTCACGTCATGAAACAGGATTTGAACCTGTGACGCTTGCACAATGCTTCAAGTGCTTTGCACAGGGACGTCTAGTCCATTGTGCTACGGGAGCGCTGTTTAATGCAGTGCTGGTGTTCTATCCATTATGACAGTCTCGTGACGCTGGCCTTAGCGTGTGTAGGCCAAAGGCCCTCCTTCTCATAAAAACTGATTTTTATTTCTCTGGCTGTTGCAATTGATATCAGTGGTTAATATGAGTGCCCTCAGTAAACAGCGCAACAAACCCATTAGAAACAGTCAAGCAATTGGCTTCTTAAGAGATCGCACGCACGCAGCACGCACGCACGCACGATCTGCGATCCGCGATTGCACTGACTAGGCTACAGGCCACCGGTAAAATTAACGGGAGACCGCGGAGGTCACGTCATGAAACAGGATTTGAACCTGTGACGCTTGCACAATGCTTCAAGTGCTTTGCACAGGGACGTCTAGTCCATTGTGCTACGGGAGCGCTGTTTAATGCAGTGCTGGTGTTCTATCCATTATGACAGTCTCGTGACGCTGGCCTTAGCGTGTGTAGGTGAAAGGCCGTCCTCGTAAAAAATGATTTTTATTTCTCTGGCTGTTGCAATTGATATCAGTGGTTAATATGATTGCCCTCAGTAAACAGCGTAACAAACAGCGCAACAAACCCATTAGAAACAATCAAGCAATTGGCTTCTTAAGAGATCGCAGCGTGTGTAGGCCAAAGGCCCTCCTTCTCGTAAAAAATGATTTTTATTTCTCTGGCTGTTGCAATTGATATCAGTGGTTAATATGAGTGCCCTCAGTAAACAGCGCAACAAACAGTTAGAAAGAGTCAAGCAATTGGCTTCTTAAGAGATCGCACGCACGCACGCAAGCACGCACGATTTCGCGATCTGCGATTGCACTGTCTATGCTACCGGACACCGGTAAACTTAATGGGAGACCGCGGTGGTCACTTCATGAAGCAGGATTTGAACCTGCGACTCTTGCACAATGCTTTAAGTGCTTTGCACAGCAGCAAACAGTTAGAAACAGTCACGCAATTGGCTTCTTAAGAGATCGCACGCACGCAGCACGCACGATCTGCGATCTGCGATTGCACTGACTAGGCTACAGGCCACCGGTAAAATTAACGGGAGACCGCGGAGGTCACGTCATGAAACAGGATTTGAACCTGTGACGCTTGCACAATGCTTCAAGTGCTTTGCACAGGGACGTCTAGTCCATTGTGCTACGGGAGCGCTGTTTAAGGCAGTGCTGGTGTTCTATCCATTATGACAGTCTCGTGACGCTGGCCTTAGCGTGTGTAGGCCAAAGGCCCTCCTTCTCATAAAAACTGATTTTTATTTCTCTGGCTGTTGCAATTGATATCAGTGGTTAATATGAGTGCCCTCAGTAAACAGCGCAACAAACCCATTAGAAACAGTCAAGCAATTGGCTTCTTAAGAGATCGCACGCACGCAGCACGCACGCACGCACGATCTGCGATCCGCGATTGCACTGACTAGGCTACAGGCCACCGGTAAAATTAACGGGAGACCGCGGAGGTCACGTCATGAAACAGGATTTGAACCTGTGACGCTTGCACAATGCTTCAAGTGCTTTGCACAGGGACGTCTAGTCCATTGTGCTACGGGAGCGCTGTTTAATGCAGTGCTGGTGTTCTATCCATTATGACAGTCTCGTGACGCTGGCCTTAGCGTGTGTAGGTGAAAGGCCGTCCTCGTAAAAAATGATTTTTATTTCTCTGGCTGTTGCAATTGATATCAGTGGTTAATATGATTGCCCTCAGTAAACAGCGTAACAAACAGCGCAACAAACCCATTAGAAACAATCAAGCAATTGGCTTCTTAAGAGATCGCAGCGTGTGTAGGCCAAAGGCCCTCCTTCTCGTAAAAAATGATTTTTATTTCTCTGGCTGTTGCAATTGATATCAGTGGTTAATATGAGTGCCCTCAGTAAACAGCGCAACAAACAGTTAGAAAGAGTCAAGCAATTGGCTTCTTAAGAGATCGCACGCACGCACGCAAGCACGCACGATTTCGCGATCTGCGATAGCACTGTCTATGCTACCGGACACCGGTAAACTTACTGGGAGACGGCGGTGGTCACTTCATGAAGCAGGATTTGAACCTGCGACTCTGGCACAATGCTTTAATTGCTTTGCACAGCGACGTCTAACCCATTGTGCTACGGGAGCGCAGTTTAATGTAGTGCTCGGTGTTCTATCCATTATGACAGTCTCGTGACGCTGGCCGTAGCGTGTGTAGGCCAAAGGCCCTCCTTCTCATAAAAACTGATTTTTATTTCTCTGGCTGTTGCAATTGATATCAGTGGTTAATATGAGTGCCCTCAGTAAACAGCGCAACAAACCCATTAGAAACAGTCAAGCAATTGGCTTCTTAAGAGATCGCACGCACGCAGCACGCACGCACGCACGATCTGCGATCCGCGATTGCACTGACTAGGCTACAGGCCACCGGTAAAATTAACAGGAGACCGCGGTGGTCACTTCATGAAGCAGGATTTGAACCTGCGACTCTTGCACAATGCTTTAAGTGCTTTGCACAGCAGCAAACAGTTAGAAACAGTCACGCAATTGGCTTCTTAAGAGATCGCACGCACGCAGCACGCACGCACGCACGCACGATCTGCGATCTGCGATTGCACTGACTAGGCTACAGGCCACCGGTAAAATTAACGGGAGACCGCGGAGGTCACGTCATGAAACAGGATTTGAACCTGTGACGCTTGCACAATGCTTCAAGTGCTTTGCACAGGGACGTCTAGTCCATTGTGCTACGGGAGCGCTGTTTAATGCAGTGCTGGTGTTCTATCCATTATGACAGTCTCGTGACGCTGGCCTTAGCGTGTGTAGGTGAAAGGCCGTCCTCGTAAAAAATGATTTTTATTTCTCTGGCTGTTGCAATTGATATCAGTGGTTAATATGATTGCCCTCAGTAAACAGCGTAACAAACAGCGCAACAAACCCATTAGAAACAATCAAGCAATTGGCTTCTTAAGAGATCGCAGCGTGTGTAGGCCAAAGGCCCTCCTTCTCGTAAAAAATGATTTTTATTTCTCTGGCTGTTGCAATTGATATCAGTGGTTAATATGAGTGCCCTCAGTAAACAGCGCAACAAACAGTTAGAAAGAGTCAAGCAATTGGCTTCTTAAGAGATCGCACGCACGCACGCAAGCACGCACGATTTCGCGATCTGCGATAGCACTGTCTATGCTACCGGACACCGGTAAACTTACTGGGAGACGGCGGTGGTCACTTCATGAAGCAGGATTTGAACCTGCGACTCTGGCACAATGCTTTAATTGCTTTGCACAGCGACGTCTAACCCATTGTGCTACGGGAGCGCAGTTTAATGTAGTGCTCGGTGTTCTATCCATTATGACAGTCTCGTGACGCTGGCCGTAGCGTGTGTAGGCCAAAGGCCCTCCTTCTCATAAAAACTGATTTTTATTTCTCTGGCTGTTGCAATTGATATCAGTGGTTAATATGAGTGCCCTCAGTAAACAGCGCAACAAACCCATTAGAAACAGTCAAGCAATTGGCTTCTTAAGAGATCGCACGCACGCAGCACGCACGCACGCACGATCTGCGATCCGCGATTGCACTGACTAGGCTACAGGCCACCGGTAAAATTAACAGGAGACCGCGGTGGTCACTTCATGAAGCAGGATTTGAACCTGCGACTCTTGCACAATGCTTTAAGTGCTTTGCACAGCAGCAAACAGTTAGAAACAGTCACGCAATTGGCTTCTTAAGAGATCGCACGCACGCAGCACGCACGCACGCACGCACGATCTGCGATCTGCGATTGCACTGACTAGGCTACAGGCCACCGGTAAAATTAACGGGAGACCGCGGAGGTCACGTCATGAAACAGGATTTGAACCTGTGACGCTTGCACAATGCTTCAAGTGCTTTGCACAGGGACGTCTAGTCCATTGTGCTACGGGAGCGCTGTTTAATGCAGTGCTGGTGTTCTATCCATTATGACAGTCTCGTGACGCTGGCCTTAGCGTGTGTAGGTGAAAGGCCGTCCTCGTAAAAAATGATTTTTATTTCTCTGGCTGTTGCAATTGATATCAGTGGTTAATATGATTGCCCTCAGTAAACAGCGTAACAAACAGCGCAACAAACCCATTAGAAACAATCAAGCAATTGGCTTCTTAAGAGATCGCAGCGTGTGTAGGCCAAAGGCCCTCCTTCTCGTAAAAAATGATTTTTATTTCTCTGGCTGTTGCAATTGATATCAGTGGTTCATATGAGTGCCCTCAGTAAACAGCGCAACAAACAGCGCAACAAACCCATTAGAAACAGTCAAGCAATTGGCTTCTTAAGAGATCGCAGCTGTGTAGGCCAAAGGCCCTCCTTCTCGTAAAAAATGATTTTTATTTCTCTGGCTGTTGCAATTGATATCAGTGGTTAATATGAGTGCCCTCAGTAAACAGCGCAACAAACAGTTAGAAAGAGTCAAGCAATTGGCTTCTTAAGAGATCGCACGCACGCACGCAAGATTTCGCGATCTGCGATTGCACTGTCTATGCTACCGGACACCGGTAAACTTACTGGGAGACCGCGGTGGTCACTTCATGAAGCAGGATTTGAACCTGCGACTCTGGCACAATGCTTTAATTGCTTTGCACAGCGACGTCTAACCCATTGTGCTACGGGAGCGCAGTTTAATGTAGTGCTCGGTGTTCTATCCATTATGACAGTCTCGTGACGCTGGCCGTAGCGTGTGTAGGCCAAAGGCCCTCCTTCTCATAAAAACTGATTTTTAATTCTCTGGCTGTTGCAATTGATATCAGTGGTTAATATGAGTGCCCTCAGTAAACAGCGCAACAAACCCATTAGAAACAGTCAAGCAATTGGCTTCTTAAGAGATCGCACGCACGCAGCACGCACGCACGCACGATCTGCGATCCGCGATTGCACTGACTAGGCTACAGGCCACCGGTAAAATTAACGGGAGACCGCGGAGGTCACGTCATGAAACAGGATTTGAACCTGTGACGCTTGCACAATGCTTCAAGTGCTTTGCACAGGGACGTCTAGTCCATTGTGCTACGGGAGCGCTGTTTAATGCAGTGCTGGTGTTCTATCCATTATGACAGTCTCGTGACGCTGGCCTTAGCGTGTGTAGGTGAAAGGCCGTCCTCGTAAAAAATGATTTTTATTTCTCTGGCTGTTGCAATTGATATCAGTGGTTAATATGATTGCTCTCAGTAAACAGCGTAACAAACAGCGCAACAAACCCATTAGAAACAATCAAGCAATTGGCTTCTTAAGAGATCGCAGCGTGTGTAGGCCAAAGGCCCTCCTTCTCGTAAAAAATGATTTTTATTTCTCTGGCTGTTGCAATTGATATCAGTGGTTAATATGAGTGCCCTCAGTAAACAGCGCAACAAACAGTTAGAAAGAGTCAAGCAATTGGCTTCTTAAGAGATCGCACGCAGGCACTCAAGCACGCACGATTTCGCGATCTGCGATTGCACTGTCTATGCTACCGGACACCGGTAAACTTAATGGGAGACCGCGGTGGTCACTTCATGAAGCAGGATTTGAACCTGCGACTCTTGCACAATGCTTTAAGTGCTTTGCACAGCAGCAAACAGTTAGAAATAGTCATGCAATTGGCTTCTTAAGAGATCGCACGCACGCAGCACGCACGCACGCACGCACGATCTGCGATCTGCGATTGCACTGACTAGGCTACAGGCCACCGGTAAAATTAACGGGAGACCGCGGAGGTCACGTCATGAAACAGGATTTGAACCTGTGACGCTTGCACAATGCTTCAAGTGCTTTGCACAGGGACGTCTAGTCCATTGTGCTACGGGAGCGCTGTTTAATGCAGTGCTGGTGTTCTATCCATTATGACAGTCTCGTGACGCTGGCCTTAGCGTGTGTAGGTGAAAGGCCGTCCTCGTAAAAAATGATTTTTATTTCTCTGGCTGTTGCAATTGATATCAGTGGTTAATATGATTGCCCTCAGTAAACAGCGTAACAAACAGCGCAACAAACCCATTAGAAACAATCAAGCAATTGGCTTCTTAAGAGATCGCAGCGTGTGTAGGCCAAAGGCCCTCCTTCTCGTAAAAAATGATTTTTATTTCTCTGGCTGTTGCAATTGATATCAGTGGTTCATATGAGTGCCCTCAGTAAACAGCGCAACAAACAGCGCAACAAACCCATTAGAAACAGTCAAGCAATTGGCTTCTTAAGAGATCGCAGCTGTGTAGGCCAAAGGCCCTCCTTCTCGTAAAAAATGATTTTTATTTCTCTGGCTGTTGCAATTGATATCAGTGGTTAATATGAGTGCCCTCAGTAAACAGCGCAACAAACAGTTAGAAAGAGTCAAGCAATTGGCTTCTTAAGAGATCGCACGCACGATTTCGCGATCTGCGATTGCACTGTCTATGCTACCGGACACCGGTAAACTTACTGGGAGACCGCGGTGGTCACTTCATGAAGCAGGATTTGAACCTGCGACTCTGGCACAATGCTTTAATTGCTTTGCACAGCGACGTCTAACCCATTGTGCTACGGGAGCGCAGTTTAATGTAGTGCTCGGTGTTCTATCCATTATGACAGTCTCGTGACGCTGGCCGTAGCGTGTGTAGGCCAAAGGCCCTCCTTCTCATAAAAACTGATTTTTAATTCTCTGGCTGTTGCAATTGATATCAGTGGTTAATATGAGTGCCCTCAGTAAACAGCGCAACAAACCCATTAGAAACAGTCAAGCAATTGGCTTCTTAAGAGATCGCACGCACGCAGCACGCACGCACGCACGATCTGCGATCCGCGATTGCACTGACTAGGCTACAGGCCACCGGTAAAATTAACGGGAGACCGCGGAGGTCACGTCATGAAACAGGATTTGAACCTGTGACGCTTGCACAATGCTTCAAGTGCTTTGCACAGGGACGTCTAGTCCATTGTGCTACGGGAGCGCTGTTTAATGCAGTGCTGGTGTTCTATCCATTATGACAGTCTCGTGACGCTGGCCTTAGCGTGTGTAGGTGAAAGGCCGTCCTCGTAAAAAATGATTTTTATTTCTCTGGCTGTTGCAATTGATATCAGTGGTTAATATGATTGCCCTCAGTAAACAGCGTAACAAACAGCGCAACAAACCCATTAGAAACAATCAAGCAATTGGCTTCTTAAGAGATCGCAGCGTGTGTAGGCCAAAGGCCCTCCTTCTCGTAAAAAATGATTTTTATTTCTCTGGCTGTTGCAATTGATATCAGTGGTTCATATGAGTGCCCTCAGTAAACAGCGCAACAAACAGCGCAAAAAAACCCATTAGAAACAGTCAAGCAATTGGCTTCTTAAGAGATCGCAGCTGTGTAGGCCAAAGGCCCTCCTTCTCGTAAAAAATGATTTTTATTTCTCTGGCTGTTGCAATTGATATCAGTGGTTCATATGAGTGCCCTCAGTAAACAGCGCAACAAACAGCGCAACAAACCCATTAGAAACAGTCAAGCAATTGGCTTCTTAAGAGATCGCAGCTGTGTAGGCCAAAGGCCCTCCTTCTCGTAAAAAATGATTTTTATTTCTCTGGCTGTTGCAATTGATATCAGTGGTTAATATGAGTGCCCTCAGTAAACAGCGCAACAAACAGTTAGAAAGAGTCAAGCAATTGGCTTCTTAAGAGATCGCAGCTGTGTAGGCCAAAGGCCCTCCTTCTCGTAAAAAATGATTTTTATTTCTCTGGCTGTTGCAATTGATATCAGTGGTTAATATGAGTGCCCTCAGTAAACAGCGCAACAAACAGTTAGAAAGAGTCAAGCAATTGGCTTCTTAAGAGATCGCACGCACGCACGCAAGCACGCACGATTTCGCGATCTGCGATTGCACTGTCTATGCTACCGGACACCGGTAAACTTACTGGGAGACCGCGGTGGTCACTTCATGAAGCAGGATTTGAACCTGCGACTCTGGCACAATGCTTTAATTGCTTTGCACAGCAGCAAACAGTTAGAAACAGTGACGCAATTGGCTTCTTAAGAGATCGCACACACGCAGCACGCACGATCTGCGATCTGCGATTGCACTGACTAGGCTACAGGCCACCGGTAAAATTAACGGGAGACCGCGGAGGTCACGTCATGAAACAGGATTTGAACCTGTGACGCTTGCACAATGCTTCAAGTGCTTTGCACAGGGACGTCTAGTCCATTGTGCTACGGGAGCGCTGTTTAATGCAGTGCTGGTGTTCTATCCATTATGACAGTCTCGTGACGCTGGCCTTAGCGTGTGTAGGCCAAAGGCCCTCCTTCTCATAAAAACTGATTTTTATTTCTCTGGCTGTTGCAATTGATATCAGTGGTTAATATGAGTGCCCTCAGTAAACAGCGTAACAAACAGCGCAACAAACCCATTAGAAACAATCAAGCAATTGGCTTCTTAAGAGATCGCAGCGTGTGTAGGCCAAAGGCCCTCCTTCTCGTAAAAAATGATTTTTATTTCTCTGGCTGTTGCAATTGATATCAGTGGTTCATATGAGTGCCCTCAGTAAACAGCGCAACAAACAGCGCAACAGCGCAACCCATTAGAAACAGTCAAGCAATTGGCTTCTTAAGAGATCGCAGCTGTGTAGGCCAAAGGCCCTCCTTCTCGTAAAAAATGATTTTTATTTCTCTGGCTGTTGCAATTGATATCAGTGGTTAATATGAGTGCCCTCAGTAAACAGCGCAACAAACAGTTAGAAAGAGTCAAGCAATTGGCTTCTTAAGAGATCGCACGCACGCACGCAAGCACGCACGATTTCGCGATCTGCGATTGCACTGTCTATGCTACCGGACACCGGTAAACTTAATGGGAGACCGCGGTGGTCACTTCATGAAGCAGGATTTGAACCTGCGACTCTGGCACAATGCTTTAATTGCTTTGCACAGCGACGTCTAACCCATTGTGCTACGGGAGCGCAGTTTAATGTAGTGCTCGGTGTTCTATCCATTATGACAGTCTCGTGACGCTGGCCGTAGCGTGTGTAGGCCAAAGGCCCTCCTTCTCATAAAAACTGATTTTTATTTCTCTGGCTGTTGCAATTGATATCAGTGGTTAATATGAGTGCCCTCAGTAAACAGCGCAACAAACCCATTAGAAACAGTCAAGCAATTGGCTTCTTAAGAGATCGCACGCACGCAGCACGCACGCACGCACGATCTGCGATCCGCGATTGCACTGACTAGGCTACAGGCCACCGGTAAAATTAACGGGAGACCGCGGAGGTCACGTCATGAAACAGGATTTGAACCTGTGACGCTTGCACAATGCTTCAAGTGCTTTGCACAGGGACGTCTAGTCCATTGTGCAACGGGAGCGCTGTTTAATGCAGTGCTGGTGTTCTATCCATTATGACAGTCTCGTGACGCTGGCCTTAGCGTGTGTAGGTGAAAGGCCGTCCTCGTAAAAAAATATTTTTATTTCTCTGGCTGTTGCAATTGATATCAGTGGTTAATTTGATTGCCCTCAGTAAACAGCGTAACAAACAGCGCAACAAACCCATTAGAAACAATCAAGCAATTGGCTTCTTAAGAGATCGCAGCGTGTGTAGGCCAAAGGCCCTCCTTCTCGTAAAAAATGATTTTTATTTCTCTGGCTGTTGCAATTGATATCAGTGGTTAATATGAGTGCCCTCAGTAAACAGCGCAACAAACAGTTAGAAAGAGTCAAGCAATTGGCTTCTTAAGAGATTGCACGCACGCACGCAAGCACGCACGATTTCGCGATCTGCGATTGCACTGTCTATGCTACCGGACACCGGTAAACTTAATGGGAGACCGCGGTGGTCACTTCATGAAGCAGGATTTGAACCTGCGACTCTTGCACAATGCTTTCAGTGCTTTGCACAGCAGCAACCAGTTAGAAACAGTCACGCAATTGGCTTCTTAAGAGATCGCACGCACGCAGCACGCACGCACGCACGATCTGCGATCCGCGATTGCACTGACTAGGCTACAGGCCACCGGTAAAATTAACGGGAGACCGCGGAGGTCACGTCATGAAACAGGATTTGAACCTGTGACGCTTGCACAATGCTTCAAGTGCTTTGCACAGGGACGTCTAGTCCATTGTGCTACGGGAGCGCTGTTTAATGCAGTGCTGGTGTTCTATCCATTATGACAGTCTCGTGACGCTGGCCTTAGCGTGTGTAGGTGAAAGGCCGTCCTCGTAAAAAATGATTTTTATTTCTCTGGCTGTTGCAATTGATATCAGTGGTTAATATGATTGCCCTCAGTAAACAGCGTAACAAACAGCGCAACAAACCCATTAGAAACAATCAAGCAATTGGCTTCTTAAGAGATCGCAGCGTGTGTAGGCCAAAGGCCCTCCTTCTCATAAAAACTGATTTTTATTTCTCTGGCTGTTGCAATTGATATCAGTGGTTAATATGAGTGCCCTCAGTAAACAGCGCAACAAACCCATTAGAAACAGTCAAGCAATTGGCTTCTTAAGAGATCGCACGCACGCAGCACGCACGCACGCACGATCTGCGATCCGCGATTGCACTGACTAGGCTACAGGCCACCGGTAAAATTAACGGGAGACCGCGGAGGTCACGTCATGAAACAGGATTTGAACCTGTGACGCTTGCACAATGCTTCAAGTGCTTTGCACAGGGACGTCTAGTCCATTGTGCTACGGGAGCGCTGTTTAATGCAGTGCTGGTGTTCTATCCATTATGACAGTCTCGTGACGCTGGCCTTAGCGTGTGTAGGTGAAAGGCCGTCCTCGTAAAAAATGATTTTTATTTCTCTGGCTGTTGCAATTGATATCAGTGGTTAATATGATTGCCCTCAGTAAACAGCGTAACAAACAGCGCAACAAACCCATTAGAAACAATCAAGCAATTGGCTTCTTAAGAGATCGCAGCGTGTGTAGGCCAAAGGCCCTCCTTCTCGTAAAAAATGATTTTTATTTCTCTGGCTGTTGCAATTGATATCAGTGGTTAATATGAGTGCCCTCAGTAAACAGCGCAACAAACAGTTAGAAAGAGTCAAGCAATTGGCTTCTTAAGAGATCGCACGCACGCACGCAAGCACGCACGATTTCGCGATCTGCGATTGCACTGTCTATGCTACCGGACACCGGTAAACTTAATGGGAGACCGCGGTGGTCACTTCATGAAGCAGGATTTGAACCTGCGACTCTTGCACAATGCTTTAAGTGCTTTGCACAGCAGCAAACAGTTAGAAACAGTCACGCAATTGGCTTCTTAAGAGATCGCACGCACGCAGCACGCACGCACGCACGCACGATCTGCGATCTGCGATTGCACTGACTAGGCTACAGGCCACCGGTAAAATTAACGGGAGACCGCGGAGGTCACGTCATGAAACAGAATTTGAACCTGTGACGCTTGCACAATGCTTCAAGTGCTTTGCACAGGGACGTCTAGTCCATTGTGCTACGGGAGCGCTGTTCAATGCAGTGCTGGTGTTCTATCCATTATGACAGTCTCGTGACGCTGGCCTTAGCGTGTGTAGGTGAAAGGCCGTCCTCGTAAAAAATGATTTTTATTTATCTGGCTGTTGCAATTGATATCAGTGGTTAATATGATTGCCCTCAGTAAACAGCGTAACAAACAGCGCAACAAACCCATTAGAAACAATCAAGCAATTGGCTTCTTAAGAGATCGCAGCTGTGTAGGCCAAAGGCCCTCCTTCTCGTAAAAAATGATTTTTATTTCTCTGGCTGTTGCAATTGATATCAGTGGTTCATATGAGTGCCCTCAGTAAACAGCGCAACAAACAGCGCAACAAACCCATTAGAAACAGTCAAGCAATTGGCTTCTTAAGAGATCGCAGCTGTGTAGGCCAAAGGCCCTCCTTCTCGTAAAAAATGATTTTTATTTCTCTGGCTGTTGCAATTGATATCAGTGGTTAATATGAGTGCCCTCAGTAAACAGCGCAACAAACAGTTAGAAAGAGTCAAGCAATTGGCTTCTTAAGAGATCGCACGCACGCACGCAAGCACGCACGATTTCGCGATCTGCGATTGCACTGTCTATGCTACCGGACACCGGTAAACTTACTGGGAGACCGCGGTGGTCACTTCATGAAGCAGGATTTGAACCTGCGACTCTGGCACAATGCTTTAATTGCTTTGCACAGCGACGTCTAACCCATTGTGCTACGGGAGCGCAGTTTAATGTAGTGCTCGGTGTTCTATCCATTATGACAGTCTCGTGACGCTGGCCGTAGCGTGTGTAGGCCAAAGGCCCTCCTTCTCATAAAAACTGATTTTTATTTCTCTGGCTGTTGCAATTGATATCAGTGGTTAATATGAGTGCCCTCAGTAAACAGCGCAACAAACCCATTAGAAACAGTCAAGCAATTGGCTTCTTAAGAGATCGCACGCACGCAGCATGCACGCACGCACGATCTGCGATCCGCGATTGCACTGACTAGGCTACAGGCCACCGGTAAAATTAACGGGAGACCGCGGAGGTCACGTCATGAAACAGGATTTGAACCTGTGACGCTTGCACAATGCTTCAAGTGCTTTGCACAGGGACGTCTAGTCCATTGTGCTACGGGAGCGCTGTTTAATGCAGTGCTGGTGTTCTATCCATTATGACAGTCTCGTGACGCTGGCCTTAGCGTGTGTAGGTGAAAGGCCGTCCTCGTAAAAAATGATTTTTATTTCTCTGGCTGTTGCAATTGATATCAGTGGTTAATATGATTGCCCTCAGTAAACAGCGTAACAAACAGCGCAACAAACCCATTAGAAACAATCAAGCAATTGGCTTCTTAAGAGATCGCAGCGTGTGTAGGCCAAAGGCCCTCCTTCTCGTAAAAAATGATTTTTATTTCTCTGGCTGTTGCAATTGATATCAGTGGTTCATATGAGTGCCCTCAGTAAACAGCGCAACAAACAGCGCAAAAAAACCCATTAGAAACAGTCAAGCAATTGGCTTCTTAAGAGATCGCAGCTGTGTAGGCCAAAGGCCCTCCTTCTCGTAAAAAATGATTTTTATTTCTCTGGCTGTTGCAATTGATATCAGTGGTTCATATGAGTGCCCTCAGTAAACAGCGCAACAAACAGCGCAACAAACCCATTAGAAACAGTCAAGCAATTGGCTTCTTAAGAGATCGCAGCTGTGTAGGCCAAAGGCCCTCCTTCTCGTAAAAAATGATTTTTATTTCTCTGGCTGTTGCAATTGATATCAGTGGTTAATATGAGTGCCCTCAGTAAACAGCGCAACAAACAGTTAGAAAGAGTCAAGCAATTGGCGTCTTAAGAGATCGCAGCTGTGTAGGCCAAAGGCCCTCCTTCTCGTAAAAAATGATTTTTATTTCTCTGGCTGTTGCAATTGATATCAGTGGTTAATATGAGTGCCCTCAGTAAACAGCGCAACAAACAGTTAGAAAGAGTCAAGCAATTGGCTTCTTAAGAGATCGCACGCACGCACGCAAGCACGCACGATTTCGCGATCTGCGATTGCACTGTCTATGCTACCGGACACCGGTAAACTTACTGGGAGACCGCGGTGGTCACTTCATGAAGCAGGATTTGAACCTGCGACTCTGGCACAATGCTTTAATTGCTTTGCACAGCGACGTCTAACCCATTGTGCTACGGGAGCGCAGTTTAATGTAGTGCTCGGTGTTCTATCCATTATGACAGTCTCGTGACGCTGGCCGTAGCGTGTGTAGGCCAAAGGCCCTCCTTCTCATAAAAACTGATTTTTATTTCTCTGGCTGTTGCAATTGATATCAGTGGTTAATATGAGTGCCCTCAGTAAACAGCGCAACAAACCCATTAGAAACAGTCAAGCAATTGGCTTCTTAAGAGATCGCACGCACGCAGCATGCACGCACGCACGATCTGCGATCCGCGATTGCACTGACTAGGCTACAGGCCACCGGTAAAATTAACGGGAGACCGCGGAGGTCACGTCATGAAACAGGATTTGAACCTGTGACGCTTGCACAATGCTTCAAGTGCTTTGCACAGGGACGTCTAGTCCATTGTGCTACGGGAGCGCTGTTTAATGCAGTGCTGGTGTTCTATCCATTATGACAGTCTCGTGACGCTAGCCTTAGCGTGTGTAGGTGAAAGGCCGTCCTCGTAAAAAATGATTTTTATTTCTCTGGCTGTTGCAATTGATATCAGTGGTTAATATGATTGCCCTCAGTAAACAGCGTAACAAACAGCGCAACAAACCCATTAGAAACAATCAAGCAATTGGCTTCTTAAGAGATCGCAGCGTGTGTAGGCCAAAGGCCCTCCTTCTCGTAAAAAATGATTTTTATTTCTCTGGCTGTTGCAATTGATATCAGTGGTTCATATGAGTGCCCTCAGTAAACAGCGCAACAAACAGCGCAAAAAAACCCATTAGAAACAGTCAAGCAATTGGCTTCTTAAGAGATCGCAGCTGTGTAGGCCAAAGGCCCTCCTTCTCGTAAAAAATGATTTTTATTTCTCTGGCTGTTGCAATTGATATCAGTGGTTCATATGAGTGCCCTCAGTAAACAGCGCAACAAACAGCGCAACAAACCCATTAGAAACAGTCAAGCAATTGGCTTCTTAAGAGATCGCAGCTGTGTAGGCCAAAGGCCCTCCTTCTCGTAAAAAATGATTTTTATTTCTCTGGCTGTTGCAATTGATATCAGTGGTTAATATGAGTGCCCTCAGTAAACAGCGCAACAAACAGTTAGAAAGAGTCAAGCAATTGGCGTCTTAAGAGATCGCAGCTGTGTAGGCCAAAGGCCCTCCTTCTCGTAAAAAATGATTTTTATTTCTCTGGCTGTTGCAATTGATATCAGTGGTTAATATGAGTGCCCTCAGTAAACAGCGCAACAAACAGTTAGAAAGAGTCAAGCAATTGGCTTCTTAAGAGATCGCACGCACGATTTCGCGATCTGCGATTGCACTGTCTATGCTACCGGACACCGGTAAACTTACTGGGAGACCGCGGTGGTCACTTCATGAAGCAGGATTTGAACCTGCGAATCTGGCACAATGCTTTAATTGCTTTGCACAGCGACGTCTAACCCATTGTGCTACGGGAGCGCAGTTTAATGTAGTGCTCGGTGTTCTATCCATTATGACAGTCTCGTGACGCTGGCCGTAGCGTGTGTAGGCCAAAGGCCCTCCTTCTCATAAAAACTGATTTTTATTTCTCTGGCTGTTGCAATTGATATCAGTGGTTAATATGAGTGCCCTCAGTAAACAGCGCAACAAACCCATTAGAAACAGTCAAGCAATTGGCTTCTTAAGAGATCGCACGCACGCAGCATGCACGCACGCACGATCTGCGATCCGCGATTGCACTGACTAGGCTACAGGCCACCGGTAAAATTAACGGGAGACCGCGGAGGTCACGTCATGAAACAGGATTTGAACCTGTGACGCTTGCACAATGCTTCAAGTGCTTTGCACAGGGACGTCTAGTCCATTGTGCTACGGGAGCGCTGTTTAATGCAGTGCTGGTGTTCTATCCATTATGACAGTCTCGTGACGCTGGCCTTAGCGTGTGTAGGTGAAAGGCCGTCCTCGTAAAAAATGATTTTTATTTCTCTGGCTGTTGCAATTGATATCAGTGGTTAATATGATTGCCCTCAGTAAACAGCGTAACAAACAGCGCAACAAACCCATTAGAAACAATCAAGCAATTGGCTTCTTAAGAGATCGCAGCGTGTGTAGGCCAAAGGCCCTCCTTCTCGTAAAAAATGATTTTTATTTCTCTGGCTGTTGCAATTGATATCAGTGGTTCATATGAGTGCCCTCAGTAAACAGCGCAACAAACAGCGCAAAAAAACCCATTAGAAACAGTCAAGCAATTGGCTTCTTAAGAGATCGCAGCTGTGTAGGCCAAAGGCCCTCCTTCTCGTAAAAAATGATTTTTATTTCTCTGGCTGTTGCAATTGATATCAGTGGTTCATATGAGTGCCCTCAGTAAACAGCGCAACAAACAGCGCAACAAACCCATTAGAAACAGTCAAGCAATTGGCTTCTTAAGAGATCGCAGCTGTGTAGGCCAAAGGCCCTCCTTCTCGTAAAAAATGATTTTTATTTCTCTGGCTGTTGCAATTGATATCAGTGGTTAATATGAGTGCCCTCAGTAAACAGCGCAACAAACAGTTAGAAAGAGTCAAGCAATTGGCTTCTTAAGAGATCGCAGCTGTGTAGGCCAAAGGCCCTCCTTCTCGTAAAAAATGATTTTTATTTCTCTGGCTGTTGCAATTGATATCAGTGGTTAATATGAGTGCCCTCAGTAAACAGCGCAACAAACAGTTAGAAAGAGTCAAGCAATTGGCTTCTTAAGAGATCGCACGCACGCACGCAAGCACGCACGATTTCGCGATCTGCGATTGCACTGTCTATGCTACCGGACACCGGTAAACTTACTGGGAGACCGCGGTGGTCACTTCATGAAGCAGGATTTGAACCTGCGACTCTGGCACAATGCTTTAATTGCTTTGCACAGCAGCAAACAGTTAGAAACAGTCACGCAATTGGCTTCTTAAGAGATCGCACGCACGCAGCACGCACGATCTGCGATCTGCGATTGCACTGACTAGGCTACAGGCCACCGGTAAAATTAACGGGAGACCGCGGAGGTCACGTCATGAAACAGGATTTGAACCTGTGACGCTTGCACAATGCTTCAAGTGCTTTGCACAGGGACGTCTAGTCCATTGTGCTACGGGAGCGCTGTTTAATGCAGTGCTGGTGTTCTATCCATTATGACAGTCTCGTGACGCTGGCCTTAGCGTGTGTAGGCCAAAGGCCCTCCTTCTCATAAAAACTGATTTTTATTTCTCTGGCTGTTGCAATTGATATCAGTGGTTAATATGAGTGCCCTCAGTAAACAGCGCAACAAACCCATTAGAAACAGTCAAGCAATTGGCTTCTTAAGAGATCGCACGCACGCAGCACGCACGCACGCACGATCTGCGATCCGCGATTGCACTGACTAGGCTACAGGCCACCGGTAAAATTAACGGGAGACCGCGGAGGTCACGTCATGAAACAGGATTTGAACCTGTGACGCTTGCACAATGCTTCAAGTGCTTTGCACAGGGACGTCTAGTCCATTGTGCTACGGGAGCGCTGTTTAATGCAGTGCTGGTGTTCTATCCATTATGACAGTCTCGTGACGCTGGCCTTAGCGTGTGTAGGTGAAAGGCCGTCCTCGTAAAAAATGATTTTTATTTCTCTGGCTGTTGCAATTGATATCAGTGGTTAATATGATTGCCCTCAGTAAACAGCGTAACAAACAGCGCAACAAACCCATTAGAAACAATCAAGCAATTGGCTTCTTAAGAGATCGCAGCGTGTGTAGGCCAAAGGCCCTCCTTCTCGTAAAAAATGATTTTTATTTCTCTGGCTGTTGCAATTGATATCAGTGGTTAATATGAGTGCCCTCAGTAAACAGCGCAACAAACAGTTAGAAAGAGTCAAGCAATTGGCTTCTTAAGAGATCGCACGCAGGCACGCAAGCACGCACGATTTCGCGATCTGCGATTGCACTGTCTATGCTACCGGACACCGGTAAACTTAATGGGAGACCGCGGTGGTCACTTCATGAAGCAGGATTTGAACCTGCGACTCTTGCACAATGCTTTAAGTGCTTTGCACAGCAGCAAACAGTTAGAAACAGTCACGCAATTGGCTTCTTAAGAGATCGCACGCACGCAGCACGCACGCACGCACGCACGATCTGCGATCTGCGATTGCACTGACTAGGCTACAGGCCACCGGTAAAATTAACGGGAGACCGCGGAGGTCACGTCATGAAACAGGATTTGAACCTGTGACGCTTGCACAATGCTTCAAGTGCTTTGCACAGGGACGTCTAGTCCATTGTGCTACGGGAGCGCTGTTCAATGCAGTGCTGGTGTTCTATCCATTATGACAGTCTCGTGACGCTGGCCTTAGCGTGTGTAGGTGAAAGGCCGTCCTCGTAAAAAATGATTTTTATTTATCTGGCTGTTGCAATTGATATCAGTGGTTAATATGATTGCCCTCAGTAAACAGCGTAACAAACAGCGCAACAAACCCATTAGAAACAATCAAGCAATTGGCTTCTTAAGAGATCGCAGCTGTGTAGGCCAAAGGCCCTCCTTCTCGTAAAAAATGATTTTTATTTCTCTGGCTGTTGCAATTGATATCAGTGGTTCATATGAGTGCCCTCAGTAAACAGCGAAACAAACAGCGCAACAAACCCATTAGAAACAGTCAAGCAATTGGCTTCTTAAGAGATCGCAGCTGTGTAGGCCAAAGGCCCTCCTTCTCGTAAAAAATGATTTTTATTTCTCTGGCTGTTGCAATTGATATCAGTGGTTAATATGAGTGCCCTCAGTAAACAGCGCAACAAACAGTTAGAAAGAGTCAAGCAATTGGCTTCTTAAGAGATCGCACGCACGCACGCAAGCACGCACGATTTCGCGATCTGCGATTGCACTGTCTATGCTACCGGACACCGGTAAACTTACTGGGAGACCGCGGTGGTCACTTCATGAAGCAGGATTTGAACCTGCGACTCTGGCACAATGCTTTAATTGCTTTGCACAGCGACGTCTAACCCATTGTGCTACGGGAGCGCAGTTTAATGTAGTGCTCGGTGTTCTATCCATTATGACAGTCTCGTGACGCTGGCCGTAGCGTGTGTAGGCCAAAGGCCCTCCTTCTCATAAAAACTGATTTTTATTTCTCTGGCTGTTGCAATTGATATCAGTGGTTAATATGAGTGCCCTCAGTAAACAGCGCAACAAACCCATTAGAAACAGTCAAGCAATTGGCTTCTTAAGAGATCGCACGCACGCAGCATGCACGCACGCACGATCTGCGATCCGCGATTGCACTGACTAGGCTACAGGCCACCGGTAAAATTAACGGGAGACCGCGGAGGTCACGTCATGAAACAGGATTTGAACCTGTGACGCTTGCACAATGCTTCAAGTGCTTTGCACAGGGACGTCTAGTCCATTGTGCTACGGGAGCGCTGTTTAATGCAGTGCTGGTGTTCTATCCATTATGACAGTCTCGTGACGCTGGCCTTAGCGTGTGTAGGTGAAAGGCCGTCCTCGTAAAAAATGATTTTTATTTCTCTGGCTGTTGCAATTGATATCAGTGGTTAATATGATTGCCCTCAGTAAACAGCGTAACAAACAGCGCAACAAACCCATTAGAAACAATCAAGCAATTGGCTTCTTAAGAGATCGCAGCGTGTGTAGGCCAAAGGCCCTCCTTCTCGTAAAAAATGATTTTTATTTCTCTGGCTGTTGCAATTGATATCAGTGGTTCATATGAGTGCCCTCAGTAAACAGCGCAACAAACAGCGCAAAAAAACCCATTAGAAACAGTCAAGCAATTGGCTTCTTAAGAGATCGCAGCTGTGTAGGCCAAAGGCCCTCCTTCTCGTAAAAAATGATTTTTATTTCTCTGGCTGTTGCAATTGATATCAGTGGTTCATATGAGTGCCCTCAGTAAACAGCGCAACAAACAGCGCAACAAACCCATTAGAAACAGTCAAGCAATTGGCTTCTTAAGAGATCGCAGCTGTGTAGGCCAAAGGCCCTCCTTCTCGTAAAAAATGACTTTTATTTCTCTGGCTGTTGCAATTGATATCAGTGGTTAATATGAGTGCCCTCAGTAAACAGCGCAACAAACAGTTAGAAAGAGTCAAGCAATTGGCTTCTTAAGAGATCGCAGCTGTGTAGGCCAAAGGCCCTCCTTCTCGTAAAAAATGATTTTTATTTCTCTGGCTGTTGCAATTGATATCAGTGGTTAATATGAGTGCCCTCAGTAAACAGCGCAACAAACAGTTAGAAAGAGTCAAGCAATTGGCTTCTTAAGAGATCGCACGCACGCACGCAAGCACGCACGATTTCGCGATCTGCGATAGCACTGTCTATGCTACCGGACACCGGTAAACTTACTGGGAGACGGCGGTGGTCACTTCATGAAGCAGGATTTGAACCTGCGACTCTGGCACAATGCTTTAATTGCTTTGCACAGCGACGTCTAACCCATTGTGCTACGGGAGCGCAGTTTAATGTAGTGCTCGGTGTTCTATCCATTATGACAGTCTCGTGACGCTGGCCGTAGCGTGTGTAGGCCAAAGGCCCTCCTTCTCATAAAAACTGATTTTTATTTCTCTGGCTGTTGCAATTGATATCAGTGGTTAATATGAGTGCCCTCAGTAAACAGCGCAACAAACCCATTAGAAACAGTCAAGCAATTGGCTTCTTAAGAGATCGCACGCACGCAGCACGCACGCACGCACGATCTGCGATCCGCGATTGCACTGACTAGGCTACAGGCCACCGGTAAAATTAACAGGAGACCGCGGAGGTCACGTCATGAAACAGGATTTGAACCTGTGACGCTTGCACAATGCTTCAAGTGCTTTGCACAGGGACGTCTAGTCCATTGTGCTACGGGAGCGCTGTTTAATGCAGTGCTGGTGTTCTATCCATTATGACAGTCTCGTGACGCTGGCCTTAGCGTGTGTAGGTGAAAGGCCGTCCTCATAAAAAATGATTTTTATTTCTCTGGCTGTTGCAATTGATATCAGTGGTTAATATGATTGCTCTCAGTAAACAGCGTAACAAACAGCGCAACAAACCCATTAGAAACAATCAAGCAATTGGCTTCTTAAGAGATCTCAGCGTGTGTAGGCCAAAGGCCCTCCTTCTCGTAAAAAATGATTTTTATTTCTCTGGCTGTTGCAATTGATATCAGTGGTTAATATGAGTGCCCTCAGTAAACAGCGCAACAAACAGTTAGAAAGAGTCAAGCAATTGGCTTCTTAAGAGATCGCACGCAGGCACTCAAGCACGCACGATTTCGCGATCTGCGATTGCACTGTCTATGCTACCGGACACCGGTAAACTTAATGGGAGACCGCGGTGGTCACTTCATGAAGCAGGATTTGAACCTGCGACTCTTGCACAATGCTTTAAGTGCTTTGCACAGCAGCAAACAGTTAGAAACAGTCACGCAATTGGCTTCTTAAGAGATCGCACGCACGCAGCACGCACGCACGCACGCACGATCTGCGATCTGCGATTGCACTGACTAGGCTACAGGCCACCGGTAAAATTAACGGGAGACCGCGGAGGTCACGTCATGAAACAGGATTTGAACCTGTGACGCTTGCACAATGCTTCAAGTGCTTTGCACAGGGACGTCTAGTCCATTGTGCTACGGGAGCGCTGTTTAATGCAGTGCTGGTGTTCTATCCATTATGACAGTCTCGTGACGCTGGCCTTAGCGTGTGTAGGTGAAAGGCCGTCCTCGTAAAAAATGATTTTTATTTCTCTGGCTGTTGCAATTGATATCAGTGGTTCATATGAGTGCCCTCAGTAAACAGCGCAACAAACAGCGCAACAAACCCATTAGAAACAGTCAAGCAATTGGCTTCTTAAGAGATCGCAGCTGTGTAGGCCAAAGGCCCTCCTTCTCGTAAAAAATGATTTTTATTTCTCTGGCTGTTGCAATTGATATCAGTGGTTAATATGAGTGCCCTCAGTAAACAGCGCAACAAACAGTTAGAAAGAGTCAAGCAATTGGCTTCTTAAGAGATCGCACGCACGCACGCAAGCACGCACGATTTCGCGATCTGCGATTGCACTGTCTATGCTACCGGACACCGGTAAACTTACTGGGAGACCGCGGTGGTCACTTCATGAAGCAGGATTTGAACCTGCGACTCTGGCACAATGCTTTAATTGCTTTGCACAGCGACGTCTAACCCATTGTGCTACGGGAGCGCAGTTTAATGTAGTGCTCGGTGTTCTATCCATTATGACAGTCTCGTGACGCTGGCCGTAGCGTGTGTAGGCCAAAGGCCCTCCTTCTCATAAAAACTGATTTTTATTTCTCTGGCTGTTGCAATTGATATCAGTGGTTAATATGAGTGCCCTCAGTAAACAGCGCAACAAACCCATTAGAAACAGTCAAGCAATTGGCTTCTTAAGAGATCGCACGCACGCAGCATGCACGCACGCACGATCTGCGATCCGCGATTGCACTGACTAGGCTACAGGCCACCGGTAAAATTAACGGGAGACCGCGGAGGTCACGTCATGAAACAGGATTTGAACCTGTGACGCTTGCACAATGCTTCAAGTGCTTTGCACAGGGACGTCTAGTCCATTGTGCTACGGGAGCGCTGTTTAATGCAGTGCTGGTGTTCTATCCATTATGACAGTCTCGTGACGCTGGCCTTAGCGTGTGTAGGTGAAAGGCCGTCCTCGTAAAAAATGATTTTTATTTCTCTGGCTGTTGCAATTGATATCAGTGGTTAATATGATTGCCCTCAGTAAACAGCGTAACAAACAGCGCAACAAACCCATTAGAAACAATCAAGCAATTGGCTTCTTAAGAGATCGCAGCGTGTGTAGGCCAAAGGCCCTCCTTCTCGTAAAAAATGATTTTTATTTCTCTGGCTGTTGCAATTGATATCAGTGGTTCATATGAGTGCCCTCAGTAAACAGCGCAACAAACAGCGCAAAAAAACCCATTAGAAACAGTCAAGCAATTGGCTTCTTAAGAGATCGCAGCTGTGTAGGCCAAAGGCCCTCCTTCTCGTAAAAAATGATTTTTATTTCTCTGGCTGTTGCAATTGATATCAGTGGTTCATATGAGTGCCCTCAGTAAACAGCGCAACAAACAGCGCAACAAACCCATTAGAAACAGTCAAGCAATTGGCTTCTTAAGAGATCGCAGCTGTGTAGGCCAAAGGCCCTCCTTCTCGTAAAAAATGACTTTTATTTCTCTGGCTGTTGCAATTGATATCAGTGGTTAATATGAGTGCCCTCAGTAAACAGCGCAACAAACAGTTAGAAAGAGTCAAGCAATTGGCTTCTTAAGAGATCGCAGCTGTGTAGGCCAAAGGCCCTCCTTCTCGTAAAAAATGATTTTTATTTCTCTGGCTGTTGCAATTGATATCAGTGGTTAATATGAGTGCCCTCAGTAAACAGCGCAACAAACAGTTAGAAAGAGTCAAGCAATTGGCTTCTTAAGAGATCGCACGCACGCACGCAAGCACGCACGATTTCGCGATCTGCGATAGCACTGTCTATGCTACCGGACACCGGTAAACTTACTGGGAGACGGCGGTGGTCACTTCATGAAGCAGGATTTGAACCTGCGACTCTGGCACAATGCTTTAATTGCTTTGCACAGCGACGTCTAACCCATTGTGCTACGGGAGCGCAGTTTAATGTAGTGCTCGGTGTTCTATCCATTATGACAGTCTCGTGACGCTGGCCGTAGCGTGTGTAGGCCAAAGGCCCTCCTTCTCATAAAAACTGATTTTTATTTCTCTGGCTGTTGCAATTGATATCAGTGGTTAATATGAGTGCCCTCAGTAAACAGCGCAACAAACCCATTAGAAACAGTCAAGCAATTGGCTTCTTAAGAGATCGCACGCACGCAGCACGCACGCACGCACGATCTGCGATCCGCGATTGCACTGACTAGGCTACAGGCCACCGGTAAAATTAACAGGAGACCGCGGAGGTCACGTCATGAAACAGGATTTGAACCTGTGACGCTTGCACAATGCTTCAAGTGCTTTGCACAGGGACGTCTAGTCCATTGTGCTACGGGAGCGCTGTTTAATGCAGTGCTGGTGTTCTATCCATTATGACAGTCTCGTGACGCTGGCCTTAGCGTGTGTAGGTGAAAGGCCGTCCTCATAAAAAATGATTTTTATTTCTCTGGCTGTTGCAATTGATATCAGTGGTTAATATGATTGCTCTCAGTAAACAGCGTAACAAACAGCGCAACAAACCCATTAGAAACAATCAAGCAATTGGCTTCTTAAGAGATCTCAGCGTGTGTAGGCCAAAGGCCCTCCTTCTCGTAAAAAATGATTTTTATTTCTCTGGCTGTTGCAATTGATATCAGTGGTTAATATGAGTGCCCTCAGTAAACAGCGCAACAAACAGTTAGAAAGAGTCAAGCAATTGGCTTCTTAAGAGATCGCACGCAGGCACTCAAGCACGCACGATTTCGCGATCTGCGATTGCACTGTCTATGCTACCGGACACCGGTAAACTTAATGGGAGACCGCGGTGGTCACTTCATGAAGCAGGATTTGAACCTGCGACTCTTGCACAATGCTTTAAGTGCTTTGCACAGCAGCAAACAGTTAGAAACAGTCACGCAATTGGCTTCTTAAGAGATCGCACGCACGCAGCACGCACGCACGCACGCACGATCTGCGATCTGCGATTGCACTGACTAGGCTACAGGCCACCGGTAAAATTAACGGGAGACCGCGGAGGTCACGTCATGAAACAGGATTTGAACCTGTGACGCTTGCACAATGCTTCAAGTGCTTTGCACAGGGACGTCTAGTCCATTGTGCTACGGGAGCGCTGTTTAATGCAGTGCTGGTGTTCTATCCATTATGACAGTCTCGTGACGCTGGCCTTAGCGTGTGTAGGTGAAAGGCCGTCCTCGTAAAAAATGATTTTTATTTCTCTGGCTGTTGCAATTGATATCAGTGGTTAATATGATTGCCCTCAGTAAACAGCGTAACAAACAGCGCAACAAACCCATTAGAAACAATCAAGCAATTGGCTTCTTAAGAGATCGCAGCGTGTGTAGGCCAAAGGCCCTCCTTCTCGTAAAAAATGATTTTTATTTCTCTGGCTGTTGCAATTGATATCAGTGGTTCATATGAGTGCCCTCAGTAAACAGCGCAACAAACAGCGCAACAAACCCATTAGAAACAGTCAAGCAATTGGCTTCTTAAGAGATCGCAGCTGTGTAGGCCAAAGGCCCTCCTTCTCGTAAAAAATGATTTTTATTTCTCTGGCTGTTGCAATTGATATCAGTGGTTAATATGAGTGCCCTCAGTAAACAGCGCAACAAACCCATTAGAAACAGTCAAGCAATTGGCTTCTTAAGAGATCGCACGCACGCAGCACGCACGCACGCACGATCTGCGATCCGCGATTGCACTGACTAGGCTACAGGCCACCGGTAAAATTAACAGGAGACCGCGGAGGTCACGTCATGAAACAGGATTTGAACCTGTGACGCTTGCACAATGCTTCAAGTGCTTTGCACAGGGACGTCTAGTCCATTGTGCTACGGGAGCGCTGTTTAATGCAGTGCTGGTGTTCTATCCATTATGACAGTCTCGTGACGCTGGCCTTAGCGTGTGTAGGTGAAAGGCCGTCCTCATAAAAAATGATTTTTATTTCTCTGGCTGTTGCAATTGATATCAGTGGTTAATATGATTGCTCTCAGTAAACAGCGTAACAAACAGCGCAACAAACCCATTAGAAACAATCAAGCAATTGGCTTCTTAAGAGATCTCAGCGTGTGTAGGCCAAAGGCCCTCCTTCTCGTAAAAAATGATTTTTATTTCTCTGGCTGTTGCAATTGATATCAGTGGTTAATATGAGTGCCCTCAGTAAACAGCGCAACAAACAGTTAGAAAGAGTCAAGCAATTGGCTTCTTAAGAGATCGCACGCAGGCACTCAAGCACGCACGATTTCGCGATCTGCGATTGCACTGTCTATGCTACCGGACACCGGTAAACTTAATGGGAGACCGCGGTGGTCACTTCATGAAGCAGGATTTGAACCTGCGACTCTTGCACAATGCTTTAAGTGCTTTGCACAGCAGCAAACAGTTAGAAACAGTCACGCAATTGGCTTCTTAAGAGATCGCACGCACGCAGCACGCACGCACGCACGCACGATCTGCGATCTGCGATTGCACTGACTAGGCTACAGGCCACCGGTAAAATTAACGGGAGACCGCGGAGGTCACGTCATGAAACAGGATTTGAACCTGTGACGCTTGCACAATGCTTCAAGTGCTTTGCACAGGGACGTCTAGTCCATTGTGCTACGGGAGCGCTGTTTAATGCAGTGCTGGTGTTCTATCCATTATGACAGTCTCGTGACGCTGGCCTTAGCGTGTGTAGGTGAAAGGCCGTCCTCGTAAAAAATGATTTTTATTTCTCTGGCTGTTGCAATTGATATCAGTGGTTAATATGATTGCCCTCAGTAAACAGCGTAACAAACAGCGCAACAAACCCATTAGAAACAATCAAGCAATTGGCTTCTTAAGAGATCGCAGCGTGTGTAGGCCAAAGGCCCTCCTTCTCGTAAAAAATGATTTTTATTTCTCTGGCTGTTGCAATTGATATCAGTGGTTCATATGAGTGCCCTCAGTAAACAGCGCAACAAACAGCGCAACAAACCCATTAGAAACAGTCAAGCAATTGGCTTCTTAAGAGATCGCAGCTGTGTAGGCCAAAGGCCCTCCTTCTCGTAAAAAATGATTTTTATTTCTCTGGCTGTTGCAATTGATATCAGTGGTTAATATGAGTGCCCTCAGTAAACAGCGCAACAAACCCATTAGAAACAGTCAAGCAATTGGCTTCTTAAGAGATCGCACGCACGCAGCACGCACGCACGCACGATCTGCGATCCGCGATTGCACTGACTAGGCTACAGGCCACCGGTAAAATTAACAGGAGACCGCGGAGGTCACGTCATGAAACAGGATTTGAACCTGTGACGCTTGCACAATGCTTCAAGTGCTTTGCACAGGGACGTCTAGTCCATTGTGCTACGGGAGCGCTGTTTAATGCAGTGCTGGTGTTCTATCCATTATGACAGTCTCGTGACGCTGGCCTTAGCGTGTGTAGGTGAAAGGCCGTCCTCATAAAAAATGATTTTTATTTCTCTGGCTGTTGCAATTGATATCAGTGGTTAATATGATTGCTCTCAGTAAACAGCGTAACAAACAGCGCAACAAACCCATTAGAAACAATCAAGCAATTGGCTTCTTAAGAGATCTCAGCGTGTGTAGGCCAAAGGCCCTCCTTCTCGTAAAAAATGATTTTTATTTCTCTGGCTGTTGCAATTGATATCAGTGGTTAATATGAGTGCCCTCAGTAAACAGCGCAACAAACAGTTAGAAAGAGTCAAGCAATTGGCTTCTTAAGAGATCGCACGCAGGCACTCAAGCACGCACGATTTCGCGATCTGCGATTGCACTGTCTATGCTACCGGACACCGGTAAACTTAATGGGAGACCGCGGTGGTCACTTCATGAAGCAGGATTTGAACCTGCGACTCTTGCACAATGCTTTAAGTGCTTTGCACAGCAGCAAACAGTTAGAAACAGTCACGCAATTGGCTTCTTAAGAGATCGCACGCACGCAGCACGCACGCACGCACGCACGATCTGCGATCTGCGATTGCACTGACTAGGCTACAGGCCACCGGTAAAATTAACGGGAGACCGCGGAGGTCACGTCATGAAACAGGATTTGAACCTGTGACGCTTGCACAATGCTTCAAGTGCTTTGCACAGGGACGTCTAGTCCATTGTGCTACGGGAGCGCTGTTTAATGCAGTGCTGGTGTTCTATCCATTATGACAGTCTCGTGACGCTGGCCTTAGCGTGTGTAGGTGAAAGGCCGTCCTCGTAAAAAATGATTTTTATTTCTCTGGCTGTTGCAATTGATATCAGTGGTTCATATGAGTGCCCTCAGTAAACAGCGCAACAAACAGCGCAACAAACCCATTAGAAACAGTCAAGCAATTGGCTTCTTAAGAGATCACAGCTGTGTAGGCCAAAGGCCCTCCTTCTCGTAAAAAATGATTTTTATTTCTCTGGCTGTTGCAATTGATATCAGTGGTTAATATGAGTGCCCTCAGTAAACAGCGCAACAAACAGTTAGAAAGAGTCAAGCAATTGGCTTCTTAAGAGATCGCACGCACGCACGCAAGCACGCACGATTTCGCGATCTGCGATTGCACTGTCTATGCTACCGGACACCGGTAAACTTACTGGGAGACCGCGGTGGTCACTTCATGAAGCAGGATTTGAACCTGCGACTCTGGCACAATGCTTTAATTGCTTTGCACAGCGACGTCTAACCCATTGTGCTACGGGAGCGCAGTTTAATGTAGTGCTCGGTGTTCTATCCATTATGACAGTCTCGTGACGCTGGCCGTAGCGTGTGTAGGCCAAAGGCCCTCCTTCTCATAAAAACTGATTTTTATTTCTCTGGCTGTTGCAATTGATATCAGTGGTTAATATGAGTGCCCTCAGTAAACAGCGCAACAAACCCATTAGAAACAGTCAAGCAATTGGCTTCTTAAGAGATCGCACGCACGCAGCATGCACGCACGCACGATCTGCGATCCGCGATTGCACTGACTAGGCTACAGGCCACCGGTAAAATTAACGGGAGACCGCGGAGGTCACGTCATGAAACAGGATTTGAACCTGTGACGCTTGCACAATGCTTCAAGTGCTTTGCACAGGGACGTCTAGTCCATTGTGCTACGGGAGCGCTGTTTAATGCAGTGCTGGTGTTCTATCCATTATGACAGTCTCGTGACGCTGGCCTTAGCGTGTGTAGGTGAAAGGCCGTCCTCGTAAAAAATGATTTTTATTTCTCTGGCTGTTGCAATTGATATCAGTGGTTAATATGATTGCCCTCAGTAAACAGCGTAACAAACAGCGCAACAAACCCATTAGAAACAATCAAGCAATTGGCTTCTTAAGAGATCGCAGCGTGTGTAGGCCAAAGGCCCTCCTTCTCGTAAAAAATGATTTTTATTTCTCTGGCTGTTGCAATTGATATCAGTGGTTCATATGAGTGCCCTCAGTAAACAGCGCAACAAACAGCGCAAAAAAACCCATTAGAAACAGTCAAGCAATTGGCTTCTTAAGAGATCGCAGCTGTGTAGGCCAAAGGCCCTCCTTCTCGTAAAAAATGATTTTTATTTCTCTGGCTGTTGCAATTGATATCAGTGGTTCATATGAGTGCCCTCAGTAAACAGCGCAACAAACAGCGCAACAAACCCATTAGAAACAGTCAAGCAATTGGCTTCTTAAGAGATCGCAGCTGTGTAGGCCAAAGGCCCTCCTTCTCGTAAAAAATGACTTTTATTTCTCTGGCTGTTGCAATTGATATCAGTGGTTAATATGAGTGCCCTCAGTAAACAGCGCAACAAACAGTTAGAAAGAGTCAAGCAATTGGCTTCTTAAGAGATCGCAGCTGTGTAGGCCAAAGGCCCTCCTTCTCGTAAAAAATGATTTTTATTTCTCTGGCTGTTGCAATTGATATCAGTGGTTAATATGAGTGCCCTCAGTAAACAGCGCAACAAACAGTTAGAAAGAGTCAAGCAATTGGCTTCTTAAGAGATCGCACGCACGCACGCAAGCACGCACGATTTCGCGATCTGCGATAGCACTGTCTATGCTACCGGACACCGGTAAACTTACTGGGAGACGGCGGTGGTCACTTCATGAAGCAGGATTTGAACCTGCGACTCTGGCACAATGCTTTAATTGCTTTGCACAGCGACGTCTAACCCATTGTGCTACGGGAGCGCAGTTTAATGTAGTGCTCGGTGTTCTATCCATTATGACAGTCTCGTGACGCTGGCCGTAGCGTGTGTAGGCCAAAGGCCCTCCTTCTCATAAAAACTGATTTTTATTTCTCTGGCTGTTGCAATTGATATCAGTGGTTAATATGAGTGCCCTCAGTAAACAGCGCAACAAACCCATTAGAAACAGTCAAGCAATTGGCTTCTTAAGAGATCGCACGCACGCAGCACGCACGCACGCACGATCTGCGATCCGCGATTGCACTGACTAGGCTACAGGCCACCGGTAAAATTAACAGGAGACCGCGGAGGTCACGTCATGAAACAGGATTTGAACCTGTGACGCTTGCACAATGCTTCAAGTGCTTTGCACAGGGACGTCTAGTCCATTGTGCTACGGGAGCGCTGTTTAATGCAGTGCTGGTGTTCTATCCATTATGACAGTCTCGTGACGCTGGCCTTAGCGTGTGTAGGTGAAAGGCCGTCCTCATAAAAAATGATTTTTATTTCTCTGGCTGTTGCAATTGATATCAGTGGTTAATATGATTGCTCTCAGTAAACAGCGTAACAAACAGCGCAACAAACCCATTAGAAACAATCAAGCAATTGGCTTCTTAAGAGATCTCAGCGTGTGTAGGCCAAAGGCCCTCCTTCTCGTAAAAAATGATTTTTATTTCTCTGGCTGTTGCAATTGATATCAGTGGTTAATATGAGTGCCCTCAGTAAACAGCGCAACAAACAGTTAGAAAGAGTCAAGCAATTGGCTTCTTAAGAGATCGCACGCAGGCACTCAAGCACGCACGATTTCGCGATCTGCGATTGCACTGTCTATGCTACCGGACACCGGTAAACTTAATGGGAGACCGCGGTGGTCACTTCATGAAGCAGGATTTGAACCTGCGACTCTTGCACAATGCTTTAAGTGCTTTGCACAGCAGCAAACAGTTAGAAACAGTCACGCAATTGGCTTCTTAAGAGATCGCACGCACGCAGCACGCACGCACGCACGCACGATCTGCGATCTGCGATTGCACTGACTAGGCTACAGGCCACCGGTAAAATTAACGGGAGACCGCGGAGGTCACGTCATGAAACAGGATTTGAACCTGTGACGCTTGCACAATGCTTCAAGTGCTTTGCACAGGGACGTCTAGTCCATTGTGCTACGGGAGCGCTGTTTAATGCAGTGCTGGTGTTCTATCCATTATGACAGTCTCGTGACGCTGGCCTTAGCGTGTGTAGGTGAAAGGCCGTCCTCGTAAAAAATGATTTTTATTTCTCTGGCTGTTGCAATTGATATCAGTGGTTAATATGATTGCCCTCAGTAAACAGCGTAACAAACAGCGCAACAAACCCATTAGAAACAATCAAGCAATTGGCTTCTTAAGAGATCGCAGCGTGTGTAGGCCAAAGGCCCTCCTTCTCGTAAAAAATGATTTTTATTTCTCTGGCTGTTGCAATTGATATCAGTGGTTCATATGAGTGCCCTCAGTAAACAGCGCAACAAACAGCGCAACAAACCCATTAGAAACAGTCAAGCAATTGGCTTCTTAAGAGATCGCAGCTGTGTAGGCCAAAGGCCCTCCTTCTCGTAAAAAATGATTTTTATTTCTCTGGCTGTTGCAATTGATATCAGTGGTTAATATGAGTGCCCTCAGTAAACAGCGCAACAAACAGTTAGAAAGAGTCAAGCAATTGGCTTCTTAAGAGATCGCACGCACGCACGCAAGCACGCACGATTTCGCGATCTGCGATTGCACTGTCTATGCTACCGGACACCGGTAAACTTACTGGGAGACCGCGGTGGTCACTTCATGAAGCAGGATTTGAACCTGCGACTCTGGCACAATGCTTTAATTGCTTTACACAGCGACGTCTAACCCATTGTGCTACGGGAGCGCAGTTTAATGTAGTGCTCGGTGTTCTATCCATTATGACAGTCTCGTGACGCTGGCCTTAGCGTGTGTAGGTGAAAGGCCGTCCTCGTAAAAAATGATTTTTATTTCTCTGGCTGTTGCAATTGATATCAGTGGTTAATATGATTGCCCTCAGTAAACAGCGTAACAAACAGCGCAACAAACCCATTAGAAACAATCAAGCAATTGGCTTCTTAAGAGATCGCAGCGTGTGTAGGCCAAAGGCCCTCCTTCTCGTAAAAAATGATTTTTATTTCTCTGGCTGTTGCAATTGATATCAGTGGTTCATATGAGTGCCCTCAGTAAACAGCGCAACAAACAGCGCAAAAAAACCCATTAGAAACAGTCAAGCAATTGGCTTCTTAAGAGATCGCAGCTGTGTAGGCCAAAGGCCCTCCTTCTCATAAAAAATGATTTTTATTTCTCTGGCTGTTGCAATTGATATCAGTGGTTCATATGAGTGCCCTCAGTAAACAGCGCAACAAACAGCGCAACAAACCCATTAGAAACAGTCAAGCAATTGGCTTCTTAAGAGATCGCAGCTGTGTAGGCCAAAGGCCCTCCTTCTCGTAAAAAATGACTTTTATTTCTCTGGCTGTTGCAATTGATATCAGTGGTTAATATGAGTGCCCTCAGTAAACAGCGCAACAAACAGTTAGAAAGAGTCAAGCAATTGGCTTCTTAAGAGATCGCAGCTGTGTAGGCCAAAGGCCCTCCTTCTCGTAAAAAATGATTTTTATTTCTCTGGCTGTTGCAATTGATATCAGTGGTTAATATGAGTGCCCTCAGTAAACAGCGCAACAAACAGTTAGAAAGAGTCAAGCAATTGGCTTCTTAAGAGATCGCACGCACGCACGCAAGCACGCACGATTTCGCGATCTGCGATAGCACTGTCTATGCTACCGGACACCGGTAAACTTACTGGGAGACGGCGGTGGTCACTTCATGAAGCAGGATTTGAACCTGCGACTCTGGCACAATGCTTTAATTGCTTTGCACAGCGACGTCTAACCCATTGTGCTACGGGAGCGCAGTTTAATGTAGTGCTCGGTGTTCTATCCATTATGACAGTCTCGTGACGCTGGCCGTAGCGTGTGTAGGCCAAAGGCCCTCCTTCTCATAAAAACTGATTTTTATTTCTCTGGCTGTTGCAATTGATATCAGTGGTTAATATGAGTGCCCTCAGTAAACAGCGCAACAAACCCATTAGAAACAGTCAAGCAATTGGCTTCTTAAGAGATCGCACGCACGCAGCACGCACGCACGCACGCACGATCTGCGATCTGCGATTGCACTGACTAGGCTACAGGCCACCGGTAAAATTAACGGGAGACCGCGGAGGTCACGTCATGAAACAGGATTTGAACCTGTGACGCTTGCACAATGCTTCAAGTGCTTTGCACAGGGACGTCTAGTCCATTGTGCTACGGGAGCGCTGTTTAATGCAGTGCTGGTGTTCTATCCATTATGACAGTCTCGTGACGCTGGCCTTAGCGTGTGTAGGTGAAAGGCCGTCCTCGTAAAAAATGATTTTTATTTCTCTGGCTGTTGCAATTGATATCAGTGGTTAATATGATTGCCCTCAGTAAACAGCGTAACAAACAGCGCAACAAACCCATTAGAAACAATCAAGCAATTGGCTTCTTAAGAGATCGCAGCGTGTGTAGGCCAAAGGCCCTCCTTCTCGTAAAAAATGATTTTTATTTCTCTGGCTGTTGCAATTGATATCAGTGGTTCATATGAGTGCCCTCAGTAAACAGCGCAACAAACAGCGCAAAAAAACCCATTAGAAACAGTCAAGCAATTGGCTTCTTAAGAGATCGCAGCTGTGTAGGCCAAAGGCCCTCCTTCTCGTAAAAAATGATTTTTATTTCTCTGGCTGTTGCAATTGATATCAGTGGTTCATATGAGTGCCCTCAGTAAACAGCGCAACAAACAGCGCAACAAACCCATTAGAAACAGTCAAGCAATTGGCTTCTTAAGAGATCGCAGCTGTGTAGGCCAAAGGCCCTCCTTCTCGTAAAAAATGATTTTTATTTCTCTGGCTGTTGCAATTGATATCAGTGGTTAATATGAGTGCCCTCAGTAAACAGCGCAACAAACAGTTAGAAAGAGTCAAGCAATTGGCTTCTTAAGAGATCGCAGCTGTGTAGGCCAAAGGCCCTCCTTCTCGTAAAAAATGATTTTTATTTCTCTGGCTGTTGCAATTGATATCAGTGGTTAATATGAGTGCCCTCAGTAAACAGCGCAACAAACAGTTAGAAAGAGTCAAGCAATTGGCTTCTTAAGAGATCGCACGCACGCACGCAAGCACGCACGATTTCGCGATCTGCGATTGCACTGTCTATGCTACCGGACACCGGTAAACTTACTGGGAGACCGCGGTGGTCACTTCATGAAGCAGGATTTGAACCTGCGACTCTGGCACAATGCTTTAATTGCTTTGCACAGCAGCAAACAGTTAGAAACAGTCACGCAATTGGCTTCTTAAGAGATCGCACGCACGCAGCACGCACGATCTGCGATCTGCGATTGCACTGACTAGGCTACAGGCCACCGGTAAAATTAACGGGAGACCGCGGAGGTCACGTCATGAAACAGGATTTGAACCTGTGACGCTTGCACAATGCTTCAAGTGCTTTGCACAGGGACGTCTAGTCCATTGTGCTACGGGAGCGCTGTTTAATGCAGTGCTGGTGTTCTATCCATTATGACAGTCTCGTGACGCTGGCCTTAGTGTGTAGGCCAAAGGCCCTCCTTCTCATAAAAACTGATTTTTATTTCTCTGGCTGTTGCAATTGATATCAGTGGTTAATATGAGTGCCCTCAGTAAACAGCGCAACAAACCCATTAGAAACAGTCAAGCAATTGGCTTCTTAAGAGATCGCACGCACGCAGCACGCACGCACGCACGATCTGCGATCCGCGATTGCACTGACTAGGCTACAGGCCACCGGTAAAATTAACGGGAGACCGCGGAGGTCACGTCATGAAACAGGATTTGAACCTGTGACGCTTGCACAATGCTTCAAGTGCTTTGCACAGGGACGTCTAGTCCATTGTGCTACGGGAGCGCTGTTTAATGCAGTGCTGGTGTTCTATCCATTATGACAGTCTCGTGACGCTGGCCTTAGCGTGTGTAGGTGAAAGGCCGTCCTCGTAAAAAATGATTTTTATTTCTCTGGCTGTTGCAATTGATATCAGTGGTTAATATGATTGCCCTCAGTAAACAGCGTAACAAACAGCGCAACAAACCCATTAGAAACAATCAAGCAATTGGCTTCTTAAGAGATCGCAGCGTGTGTAGGCCAAAGGCCCTCCTTCTCGTAAAAAATGATTTTTATTTCTCTGGCTGTTGCAATTGATATCAGTGGTTAATATGAGTGCCCTCAGTAAACAGCGCAACAAACAGTTAGAAAGAGTCAAGCAATTGGCTTCTTAAGAGATCGCACGCAGGCACGCAAGCACGCACGATTTCGCGATCTGCGATTGCACTGTCTATGCTACCGGACACCGGTAAACTTAATGGGAGACCGCGGTGGTCACTTCATGAAGCAGGATTTGAACCTGCGACTCTTGCACAATGCTTTAAGTGCTTTGCACAGCAGCAAACAGTTAGAAACAGTCACGCAATTGGCTTCTTAAGAGATCGCACGCACGCAGCACGCACGCACGCACGCACGATCTGCGATCTGCGATTGCACTGACTAGGCTACAGGCCACCGGTAAAATTAACGGGAGACCGCGGAGGTCACGTCATGAAACAGGATTTGAACCTGTGACGCTTGCACAATGCTTCAAGTGCTTTGCACAGGGACGTCTAGTCCATTGTGCTACGGGAGCGCTGTTCAATGCAGTGCTGGTGTTCTATCCATTATGACAGTCTCGTGACGCTGGCCTTAGCGTGTGTAGGTGAAAGGCCGTCCTCGTAAAAAATGATTTTTATTTATCTGGCTGTTGCAATTGATATCAGTGGTTAATATGAGTGCCCTCAGTAAACAGCGCAACAAACAGTTAGAAAGAGTCAAGCAATTGGCTTCTTAAGAGATCGCACGCACGCACGCAAGCACGCACGATTTCGCGATCTGCGATAGCACTGTCTATGCTACCGGACACCGGTAAACTTACTGGGAGACGGCGGTGGTCACTTCATGAAGCAGGATTTGAACCTGCGACTCTGGCACAATGCTTTAATTGCTTTGCACAGCGACGTCTAACCCATTGTGCTACGGGAGCGCAGTTTAATGTAGTGCTCGGTGTTCTATCCATTATGACAGTCTCGTGACGCTGGCCGTAGCGTGTGTAGGCCAAAGGCCCTCCTTCTCATAAAAACTGATTTTTATTTCTCTGGCTGTTGCAATTGATATCAGTGGTTAATATGAGTGCCCTCAGTAAACAGCGCAACAAACCCATTAGAAACAGTCAAGCAATTGGCTTCTTAAGAGATCGCACGCACGCAGCACGCACGCACGCACGATCTGCGATCCGCGATTGCACTGACTAGGCTACAGGCCACCGGTAAAATTAACAGGAGACCGCGGAGGTCACGTCATGAAACAGGATTTGAACCTGTGACGCTTGCACAATGCTTCAAGTGCTTTGCACAGGGACGTCTAGTCCATTGTGCTACGGGAGCGCTGTTTAATGCAGTGCTGGTGTTCTATCCATTATGACAGTCTCGTGACGCTGGCCTTAGCGTGTGTAGGTGAAAGGCCGTCCTCGTAAAAAATGATTTTTATTTCTCTGGCTGTTGCAATTGATATCAGTGGTTAATATGATTGCTCTCAGTAAACAGCGTAACAAACAGCGCAACAAACCCATTAGAAACAATCAAGCAATTGGCTTCTTAAGAGATCTCAGCGTGTGTAGGCCAAAGGCCCTCCTTCTCGTAAAAAATGATTTTTATTTCTCTGGCTGTTGCAATTGATATCAGTGGTTAATATGAGTGCCCTCAGTAAACAGCGCAACAAACAGTTAGAAAGAGTCAAGCAATTGGCTTCTTAAGAGATCGCACGCAGGCACTCAAGCACGCACGATTTCGCGATCTGCGATTGCACTGTCTATGCTACCGGACACCGGTAAACTTAATGGGAGACCGCGGTGGTCACTTCATGAAGCAGGATTTGAACCTGCGACTCTTGCACAATGCTTTAAGTGCTTTGCACAGCAGCAAACAGTTAGAAACAGTCACGCAATTGGCTTCTTAAGAGATCGCACGCACGCAGCACGCACGCACGCACGCACGATCTGCGATCTGCGATTGCACTGACTAGGCTACAGGCCACCGGTAAAATTAACGGGAGACCGCGGAGGTCACGTCATGAAACAGGATTTGAACCTGTGACGCTTGCACAATGCTTCAAGTGCTTTGCACAGGGACGTCTAGTCCATTGTGCTACGGGAGCGCTGTTTAATGCAGTGCTGGTGTTCTATCCATTATGACAGTCTCGTGACGCTGGCCTTAGCGTGTGTAGGTGAAAGGCCGTCCTCGTAAAAAATGATTTTTATTTCTCTGGCTGTTGCAATTGATATCAGTGGTTAATATGATTGCCCTCAGTAAACAGCGTAACAAACAGCGCAACAAACCCATTAGAAACAATCAAGCAATTGGCTTCTTAAGAGATCGCAGCGTGTGTAGGCCAAAGGCCCTCCTTCTCGTAAAAAATGATTTTTATTTCTCTGGCTGTTGCAATTGATATCAGTGGTTCATATGAGTGCCCTCAGTAAACAGCGCAACAAACAGCGCAACAAACCCATTAGAAACAGTCAAGCAATTGGCTTCTTAAGAGATCGCAGCTGTGTAGGCCAAAGGCCCTCCTTCTCGTAAAAAATGATTTTTATTTCTCTGGCTGTTGCAATTGATATCAGTGGTTAATATGAGTGCCCTCAGTAAACAGCGCAACAAACAGTTAGAAAGAGTCAAGCAATTGGCTTCTTAAGAGATCGCACGCACGCACGCAAGCACGCACGATTTCGCGATCTGCGATTGCACTGTCTATGCTACCGGACACCGGTAAACTTACTGGGAGACCGCGGTGGTCACTTCATGAAGCAGGATTTGAACCTGCGACTCTGGCACAATGCTTTAATTGCTTTACACAGCGACGTCTAACCCATTGTGCTACGGGAGCGCAGTTTAATGTAGTGCTCGGTGTTCTATCCATTATGACAGTCTCGTGACGCTGGCCGTAGCGTGTGTAGGCCAAAGGCCCTCCTTCTCATAAAAACTGATTTTTAATTCTCTGGCTGTTGCAATTGATATCAGTGGTTAATATGAGTGCCCTCAGTAAACAGCGCAACAAACCCATTAGAAACAGTCAAGCAATTGGCTTCTTAAGAGATCGCACGCACGCAGCACGCACGCACGCACGATCTGCGATCCGCGATTGCACTGACTAGGCTACAGGCCACCGGTAAAATTAACGGGAGACCGCGGAGGTCACGTCATGAAACAGGATTTGAACCTGTGACGCTTGCACAATGCTTCAAGTGCTTTGCACAGGGACGTCTAGTCCATTGTGCTACGGGAGCGCTGTTTAATGCAGTGCTGGTGTTCTATCCATTATGACAGTCTCGTGACGCTGGCCTTAGCGTGTGTAGGTGAAAGGCCGTCCTCGTAAAAAATGATTTTTATTTCTCTGGCTGTTGCAATTGATATCAGTGGTTAATATGATTGCCCTCAGTAAACAGCGTAACAAACAGCGCAACAAACCCATTAGAAACAATCAAGCAATTGGCTTCTTAAGAGATCGCAGCGTGTGTAGGCCAAAGGCCCTCCTTCTCGTAAAAAATGATTTTTATTTCTCTGGCTGTTGCAATTGATATCAGTGGTTCATATGAGTGCCCTCAGTAAACAGCGCAACAAACAGCGCAAAAAAACCCATTAGAAACAGTCAAGCAATTGGCTTCTTAAGAGATCGCAGCTGTGTAGGCCAAAGGCCCTCCTTCTCGTAAAAAATGATTTTTATTTCTCTGGCTGTTGCAATTGATATCAGTGGTTCATATGAGTGCCCTCAGTAAACAGCGCAACAAACAGCGCAACAAACCCATTAGAAACAGTCAAGCAATTGGCTTCTTAAGAGATCGCAGCTGTGTAGGCCAAAGGCCCTCCTTCTCGTAAAAAATGATTTTTATTTCTCTGGCTGTTGCAATTGATATCAGTGGTTAATATGAGTGCCCTCAGTAAACAGCGCAACAAACAGTTAGAAAGAGTCAAGCAATTGGCTTCTTAAGAGATCGCAGCTGTGTAGGCCAAAGGCCCTCCTTCTCGTAAAAAATGATTTTTATTTCTCTGGCTGTTGCAATTGATATCAGTGGTTAATATGAGTGCCCTCAGTAAACAGCGCAACAAACAGTTAGAAAGAGTCAAGCAATTGGCTTCTTAAGAGATCGCACGCACGCACGCAAGCACGCACGATTTCGCGATCTGCGATTGCACTGTCTATGCTACCGGACACCGGTAAACTTACTGGGAGACCGCGGTGGTCACTTCATGAAGCAGGATTTGAACCTGCGACTCTGGCACAATGCTTTAATTGCTTTGCACAGCAGCAAACAGTTAGAAACAGTCACGCAATTGGCTTCTTAAGAGATCGCACGCACGCAGCACGCAAGATCTGCGATCTGCGATTGCACTGACTAGGCTACAGGCCACCGGTAAAATTAACGGGAGACCGCGGAGGTCACGTCATGAAACAGGATTTGAACCTGTGACGCTTGCACAATGCTTCAAGTGCTTTGCACAGGGACGTCTAGTCCATTGTGCTACGGGAGCGCTGTTTAATGCAGTGCTGGTGTTCTATCCATTATGACAGTCTCGTGACGCTGGCCTTAGCGTGTGTAGGCCAAAGGCCCTCCTTCTCATAAAAACTGATTTTTATTTCTCTGGCTGTTGCAATTGATATCAGTGGTTAATATGAGTGCCCTCAGTAAACAGCGCAACAAACCCATTAGAAACAGTCAAGCAATTGGCTTCTTAAGAGATCGCACGCACGCAGCACGCACGCACGCACGCACGATCTGCGATCCGCGATTGCACTGACTAGGCTACAGGCCACCGGTAAAATTAACGGGAGACCGCGGAGGTCACGTCATGAAACAGGATTTGAACCTGTGACGCTTGCACAATGCTTCAAGTGCTTTGCACAGGGACGTCTAGTCCATTGTGCTACGGGAGCGCTGTTCAATGCAGTGCTGGTGTTCTATCCATTATGACAGTCTCGTGACGCTGGCCTTAGCGTGTGTAGGTGAAAGGCCGTCCTCGTAAAAAATGATTTTTATTTATCTGGCTGTTGCAATTGATATCAGTGGTTAATATGATTGCCCTCAGTAAACAGCGTAACAAACAGCGCAACAAACCCATTAGAAACAATCAAGCAATTGGCTTCTTAAGAGATCGCAGCTGTGTAGGCCAAAGGCCCTCCTTCTAGTAAAAAATGATTTTTATTTCTCTGGCTGTTGCAATTGATATCAGTGGTTCATATGAGTGCCCTCAGTAAACAGCGCAACAAACAGCGCAACAAACCCATTAGAAACAGTCAAGCAATTGGCTTCTTAAGAGATCGCAGCTGTGTAGGCCAAAGGCCCTCCTTCTCGTAAAAAATGATTTTTATTTCTCTGGCTGTTGCAATTGATATCAGTGGTTAATATGAGTGCCCTCAGTAAACAGCGCAACAAACAGTTAGAAAGAGTCAAGCAATTGGCTTCTTAAGAGATCGCACGCACGCACGCAAGCACGCACGATTTCGCGATCTGCGATTGCACTGTCTATGCTACCGGACACCGGTAAACTTACTGGGAGACCGCGGTGGTCACTTCATGAAGCAGGATTTGAACCTGCGACTCTGGCACAATGCTTTAATTGCTTTACACAGCGACGTCTAACCCATTGTGCTACGGGAGCGCAGTTTAATGTAGTGCTCGGTGTTCTATCCATTATGACAGTCTCGTGACGCTGGCCGTAGCGTGTGTAGGCCAAAGGCCCTCCTTCTCATAAAAACTGATTTTTAATTCTCTGGCTGTTGCAATTGATATCAGTGGTTAATATGAGTGCCCTCAGTAAACAGCGCAACAAACCCATTAGAAACAGTCAAGCAATTGGCTTCTTAAGAGATCGCACGCACGCAGCACGCACGCACGCACGATCTGCGATCCGCGATTGCACTGACTAGGCTACAGGCCACCGGTAAAATTAACGGGAGACCGCGGAGGTCACGTCATGAAACAGGATTTGAACCTGTGACGCTTGCACAATGCTTCAAGTGCTTTGCACAGGGACGTCTAGTCCATTGTGCTACGGGAGCGCTGTTTAATGCAGTGCTGGTGTTCTATCCATTATGACAGTCTCGTGACGCTGGCCTTAGCGTGTGTAGGTGAAAGGCCGTCCTCGTAAAAAATGATTTTTATTTCTCTGGCTGTTGCAATTGATATCAGTGGTTAATATGATTGCCCTCAGTAAACAGCGTAACAAACAGCGCAACAAACCCATTAGAAACAATCAAGCAATTGGCTTCTTAAGAGATCGCAGCGTGTGTAGGCCAAAGGCCCTCCTTCTCGTAAAAAATGATTTTTATTTCTCTGGCTGTTGCAATTGATATCAGTGGTTCATATGAGTGCCCTCAGTAAACAGCGCAACAAACAGCGCAAAAAAACCCATTAGAAACAGTCAAGCAATTGGCTTCTTAAGAGATCGCAGCTGTGTAGGCCAAAGGCCCTCCTTCTCGTAAAAAATGATTTTTATTTCTCTGGCTGTTGCAATTGATATCAGTGGTTCATATGAGTGCCCTCAGTAAACAGCACAACAAACAGCGCAACAAACCCATTAGAAACAGTCAAGCAATTGGCTTCTTAAGAGATCGCAGCTGTGTAGGCCAAAGGCCCTCCTTCTCGTAAAAAATGATTTTTATTTCTCTGGCTGTTGCAATTGATATCAGTGGTTAATATGAGTGCCCTCAGTAAACAGCGCAACAAACAGTTAGAAAGAGTCAAGCAATTGGCTTCTTAAGAGATCGCAGCTGTGTAGGCCAAAGGCCCTCCTTCTCGTAAAAAATGATTTTTATTTCTCTGGCTGTTGCAATTGATATCAGTGGTTAATATGAGTGCCCTCAGTAAACAGCGCAACAAACAGTTAGAAAGAGTCAAGCAATTGGCTTCTTAAGAGATCGCACGCACGCACGCAAGCACGCACGATTTCGCGATCTGCGATTGCACTGTCTATGCTACCGGACACCGGTAAACTTACTGGGAGACCGCGGTGGTCACTTCATGAAGCAGGATTTGAACCTGCGACTCTGGCACAATGCTTTAATTGCTTTGCACAGCAGCAAACAGTTAGAAACAGTCACGCAATTGGCTTCTTAAGAGATCGCACGCACGCAGCACGCAAGATCTGCGATCTGCGATTGCACTGACTAGGCTACAGGCCACCGGTAAAATTAACGGGAGACCGCGGAGGTCACGTCATGAAACAGGATTTGAACCTGTGACGCTTGCACAATGCTTCAAGTGCTTTGCACAGGGACGTCTAGTCCATTGTGCTACGGGAGCGCTGTTTAATGCAGTGCTGGTGTTCTATCCATTATGACAGTCTCGTGACGCTGGCCTTAGCGTGTGTAGGCCAAAGGCCCTCCTTCTCATAAAAACTGATTTTTATTTCTCTGGCTGTTGCAATTGATATCAGTGGTTAATATGAGTGCCCTCAGTAAACAGCGCAACAAACCCATTAGAAACAGTCAAGCAATTGGCTTCTTAAGAGATCGCACGCACGCAGCACGCACGCACGCACGCACGATCTGCGATCCGCGATTGCACTGACTAGGCTACAGGCCACCGGTAAAATTAACGGGAGACCGCGGAGGTCACGTCATGAAACAGGATTTGAACCTGTGACGCTTGCACAATGCTTCAAGTGCTTTGCACAGGGACGTCTAGTCCATTGTGCTACGGGAGCGCTGTTCAATGCAGTGCTGGTGTTCTATCCATTATGACAGTCTCGTGACGCTGGCCTTAGCGTGTGTAGGTGAAAGGCCGTCCTCGTAAAAAATGATTTTTATTTATCTGGCTGTTGCAATTGATATCAGTGGTTAATATGATTGCCCTCAGTAAACAGCGTAACAAACAGCGCAACAAACCCATTAGAAACAATCAAGCAATTGGCTTCTTAAGAGATCGCAGCTGTGTAGGCCAAAGGCCCTCCTTCTAGTAAAAAATGATTTTTATTTCTCTGGCTGTTGCAATTGATATCAGTGGTTCATATGAGTGCCCTCAGTAAACAGCGCAACAAACAGCGCAACAAACCCATTAGAAACAGTCAAGCAATTGGCTTCTTAAGAGATCGCAGCTGTGTAGGCCAAAGGCCCTCCTTCTCGTAAAAAATGATTTTTATTTCTCTGGCTGTTGCAATTGATATCAGTGGTTAATATGAGTGCCCTCAGTAAACAGCGCAACAAACAGTTAGAAAGAGTCAAGCAATTGGCTTCTTAAGAGATCGCACGCACGCACGCAAGCACGCACGATTTCGCGATCTGCGATTGCACTGTCTATGCTACCGGACACCGGTAAACTTACTGGGAGACCGCGGTGGTCACTTCATGAAGCAGGATTTGAACCTGCGACTCTGGCACAATGCTTTAATTGCTTTGCACAGCGACGTCTAACCCATTGTGCTACGGGAGCGCAGTTTAATGTAGTGCTCGGTGTTCTATCCATTATGACAGTCTCGTGACGCTGGCCGTAGCGTGTGTAGGCCAAAGGCCCTCCTTCTCATAAAAACTGATTTTTAATTCTCTGGCTGTTGCAATTGATATCAGTGGTTAATATGAGTGCCCTCAGTAAACAGCGCAACAAACCCATTAGAAACAGTCAAGCAATTGGCTTCTTAAGAGATCGCACGCACGCAGCACGCACGCACGCACGATCTGCGATCCGCGATTGCACTGACTAAGCTACAGGCCACCGGTAAAATTAACGGGAGACCGCGGAGGTCACGTCATGAAACAGGATTTGAACCTGTGACGCTTGCACAATGCTTCAAGTGCTTTGCACAGGGGACGTCTAGTCCATTGTGCTACGGGAGCGCTGTTTAATGCAGTGCTGGTGTTCTATCCATTATGACAGTCTCGTGACGCTGGCCTTAGCGTGTGTAGGTGAAAGGCCGTCCTCGTAAAAAATGATTTTTATTTCTCTGGCTGTTGCAATTGATATCAGTGGTTAATATGATTGCCCTCAGTAAACAGCGTAACAAACAGCGCAACAAACCCATTAGAAACAATCAAGCAATTGGCTTCTTAAGAGATCGCAGCGTGTGTAGGCCAAAGGCCCTCCTTCTCGTAAAAAATGATTTTTATTTCTCTGGCTGTTGCAATTGATATCAGTGGTTCATATGAGTGCCCTCAGTAAACAGCGCAACAAACAGCGCAAAAAAACCCATTAGAAACAGTCAAGCAATTGGCTTCTTAAGAGATCGCAGCTGTGTAGGCCAAAGGCCCTCCTTCTCGTAAAAAATGATTTTTATTTCTCTGGCTGTTGCAATTGATATCAGTGGTTAATATGAGTGCCCTCAGTAAACAGCGCAACAAACAGTTAGAAAGAGTCAAGCAATTGGCTTCTTAAGAGATCGCACGCACGCACGCAAGCACGCACGATTTCGCGATCTGCGATTGCACTGTCTATGCTACCGGACACCGGTAAACTTACTGGGAGACCGCGGTGGTCACTTCATGAAGCAGGATTTGAACCTGCGACTCTGGCACAATGCTTTAATTGCTTTGCACAGCGACGTCTAACCCATTGTGCTACGGGAGCGCAGTTTAATGTAGTGCTCGGTGTTCTATCCATTATGACAGTCTCGTGACGCTGGCCGTAGCGTGTGTAGGCCAAAGGCCCTCCTTCTCATAAAAACTGATTTTTATTTCTCTGGCTGTTGCAATTGATATCAGTGGTTAATATGAGTGCCCTCAGTAAACAGCGCAACAAACCCATTAGAAACAGTCAAGCAATTGGCTTCTTAAGAGATCGCACGCACGCAGCATGCACGCACGCACGATCTGCGATCCGCGATTGCACTGACTAGGCTACAGGCCACCGGTAAAATTAACGGGAGACCGCGGAGGTCACGTCATGAAACAGGATTTGAACCTGTGACGCTTGCACAATGCTACAACTGCTTTGCACAGCGACGTCTAGTCCATTGTGCTACGGGAGCGCTGTTAATGCAGTGCTGGTGTTCTATCCATTATGACAGTCTCGTGACGCTGGCCTTAGCGTGTGTAGGTGAAAGGCCGTCCTCGTAAAAAATGATTTTTATTTCTCTGGCTGTTGCAATTGATATCAGTGGTTAATATGTGTGCCCTCAGTAAACAGCGCAACAAACAGTGCAACAAACCCATTAGAAACAATCAAGCAATTGGCTTCTTAAGAGATCGCAGCGTGTGTAGGCCAAAGGCCCTCCTCGTAAAAAATGATTTTTATTTCTCTGGCTGTTGCAATTGATATCAGTGGTTAATATGAGTGCCCTCAGTAAACATCGCAAAAAACAGTTAGAAACAGTCAAGAAATTGGCTTCTTAAGAGATCGCACGCACGCAGCATGCACGCACGCACGATCTGCGATCCGCGATTGCACTGACTAGGCTACAGGCCACCGGTAAAATTAACGGGAGACCGCGGAGGTCACGTCATGAAACAGGATTTGAACCTGTGACGCTGGCACAATGCTTCAATTGCTTTGCACAGCGACATCTAGTCCATTGTGCTACGGGAGCGCTGTTTAATGCAGTGCTGGTGTTCTATCCATTATGACAGTCTCGTGACGCTGGCCTTAGCGTGTGTAGGTGAAAGGCCGTCCTCGTAAAAAATGATTTTTATTTCTCTGGCTGTTGCAATTGATATCAGTGGTTAATATGATTGCCCTCAGTAAACAGCGTAACAAACAGCGCAACAAACCCATTAGAAACAATCAAGCAATTGGCTTCTTAAGAGATCGCAGCGTGTGTAGGCCAAAGGCCCTCCTTCTCGTAAAAAATGATTTTTATTTCTCTGGCTGTTGCAATTGATATCAGTGGTTAATATGAGTGCCCTCAGTAAACAGCGCAACAAACAGTTAGAAAGAGTCAAGCAATTGGCTTCTTAAGAGATCGCACGCACGCACGCAAGCACGCACGATTTCGCGATCTGCGATTGCACTGTCTATGCTACCGGACACCGGTAAACTTACTGGGAGACCGCGGTGGTCACTTCATGAAGCAGGATTTGAACCTGCGACTCTGGCACAATGCTTTAATTGCTTTGCACAGCGACGTCTAACCCATTGTGCTACGGGAGCGCAGTTTAATGTAGTGCTCGGTGTTCTATCCATTATGACAGTCTCGTGACGCTGGCCGTAGCGTGTGTAGGCCAAAGGCCCTCCTTCTCATAAAAACTGATTTTTATTTCTCTGGCTGTTGCAATTGATATCAGTGGTTAATATGAGTGCCCTCAGTAAACAGCGCAACAAACCCATTAGAAACAGTCAAGCAATTGGCTTCTTAAGAGATCGCACGCACGCAGCACGCACGCACGCACGATCTGCGATCCGCGATTGCACTGACTAGGCTACAGGCCACCGGTAAAATTAACGGGAGACCGCGGAGGTCACGTCATGAAACAGGATTTGAACCTGTGACGCTTGCACAATGCTACAACTGCTTTGCACAGCGACGTCTAGTCCATTGTGCTACGGGAGCGCTGTTAATGCAGTGCTGGTGTTCTATCCATTATGACAGTCTCGTGACGCTGGCCTTAGCGTGTGTAGGTGAAAGGCCGTCCTCGTAAAAAATGATTTTTATTTCTCTGGCTGTTGCAATTGATATCAGTGGTTAATATGTGTGCCCTCAGTAAACAGCGCAACAAACAGTGCAACAAACCCATTAGAAACAATCAAGCAATTGGCTTCTTAAGAGATCGCAGCGTGTGTAGGCCAAAGGCCCTCCTCGTAAAAAATGATTTTTATTTCTCTGGCTGTTGCAATTGATATCAGTGGTTAATATGAGTGCCCTCAGTAAACATCGCAAAAAACAGTTAGAAACAGTCAAGAAATTGGCTTCTTAAGAGATCGCACGCACGCAGCATGCACGCACGCACGATCTGCGATCCGCGATTGCACTGACTAGGCTACAGGCCACCGGTAAAATTAACGGGAGACCGCGGAGGTCACGTCATGAAACAGGATTTGAACCTGTGACGCTGGCACAATGCTTCAATTGCTTTGCACAGCGACATCTAGTCCATTGTGCTACGGGAGCGCTGTTTAATGCAGTGCTGGTGTTCTATCCATTATGACAGTCTCGTGACGCTGGCCTTAGCGTGTGTAGGTGAAAGGCCGTCCTCGTAAAAAATGATTTTTATTTCTCTGGCTGTTGCAATTGATATCAGTGGTTAATATGATTGCCCTCAGTAAACAGCGTAACAAACAGCGCAACAAACCCATTAGAAACAATCAAGCAATTGGCTTCTTAAGAGATCGCAGCGTGTGTAGGCCAAAGGCCCTCCTCGTAAAAAAATATTTTTATTTCTCTGGCTGTTGCAATTGATATCAGTGGTTAATATGAGTGCCCTCAGTAATCAGCGCAACAAACCCATTAGAAACAGTCAAGCAATTGGCTTCTTAAGAGATCGCACGCACGCAGCACGCTCGCACGCACGATCTGCGATCCGCGATTGCACTGACTAGGCTACAGGCCACCGGTAAAATTAACGGGAGACCGCGGAGGTCACGTCATGAAACAGGATTTGAACCTGTGACGCTTGCACAATGCTTCAAGTGCTTGGCACAGGGACGTCTAGTCCATTGTGCTACGGGAGTGCTGTTTAATGCAGTGCTGGTGTTCTATCCATTATGACAGTCTCGTGACGCTGGCCTTAGCGTGTGTAGGTGAAAGGCCGTCCTCGTAAAAAATGATTTTTATTTCTCTGGCTGTTGCAATTGATATCAGTGGTTAATATGATTGCCCTCAGTAAACAGCGTAACAAACAGCGCAACAAACCCATTAGAAACAATCAAGCAATTGGCTTCTTAAGAGATCGCAGCGTGTGTAGGCCAAAGGCCCTCCTTCTCGTAAAAAATGATTTTTATTTCTCTGGCTGTTGCAATTGATATCAGTGGTTAATATGAGTGCCCTCAGTAAACAGCGCAACAAACAGTTAGAAAGAGTCAAGCAATTGGCTTCTTAAGAGATCGCACGCACGCACGCAAGCACGCACGATTTCGCGATCTGCGATTGCACTGTCTATGCTACCGGACACCGGTAAACTTAATGGGAGACCGCGGTGGTCACTTCATGAAGCAGGATTTGAACCTGCGACTCTTGCACAATGCTTTAAGTGCTTTGCACAGCAGCAAACAGTTAGAAACAGTCACGCAATTGGCTTCTTAAGAGATCGCACGCACGCAGCACGCACGCACGCACGCACGATCTGCGATCTGCGATTGCACTGACTAGGCTACAGGCCACCGGTAAAATTAACGGGAGACCGCGGAGGTCACGTCATGAAACAGGATTTGAACCTGTGACGCTTGCACAATGCTTCAAGTGCTTTGCACAGGGACGTCTAGTCCATTGTGCTACGGGAGCGCTGTTTAATGCAGTGCTGGTGTTCTATCCATTATGACAGTCTCGTGACGCTGGCCTTAGCGTGTGTAGGTGAAAGGCCGTCCTCGTAAAAAATGATTTTTATTTCTCTGGCTGTTGCAATTGATATCAGTGGTTAATATGATTGCCCTCAGTAAACAGCGTAACAAACAGCGCAACAAACCCATTAGAAACAATCAAGCAATTGGCTTCTTAAGAGATCGCAGCGTGTGTAGGCCAAAGGCCCTCCTTCTCGTAAAAAATGATTTTTATTTCTCTGGCTGTTGCAATTGATATCAGTGGTTAATATGAGTGCCCTCAGTAAACAGCGCAACAAACAGTTAGAAAGAGTCAAGCAATTGGCTTCTTAAGAGATCGCACGCACGCACGCAAGCACGCACGATTTCGCGATCTGCGATTGCACTGTCTATGCTACCGGACACCGGTAAACTTAATGGGAGACCGCGGTGGTCACTTCATGAAGCAGGATTTGAACCTGCGACTCTTGCACAATGCTTTAAGTGCTTTGCACAGCAGCAAACAGTTAGAAACAGTCACGCAATTGGCTTCTTAAGAGATCGCACGCACGCAGCACGCACGCACTCACGCACGCACGATCTGCGATCTGCGATTGCACTGACTAGGCTACAGGCCACCGGTAAAATTAACGGGAGACCGCGGAGGTCACGTCATGAAACAGGATTTGAACCTGTGACGCTTGCACAATGCTTCAAGTGCTTTGCACAGGGACGTCTAGTCCATTGTGCTACGGGAGCGCTGTTTAATGCAGTGCTGGTGTTCTATCCATTATGACAGTCTCGTGACGCTGGCCTTAGCGTGTGTAGGTGAAAGGCCGTCCTCGTAAAAAATGATTTTTATTTCTCTGGCTGTTGCAATTGATATCAGTGGTTAATATGATTGCCCTCAGTAAACAGCGTAACAAACAGCGCAACAAACCCATTAGAAACAATCAAGCAATTGGCTTCTTAAGAGATCGCAGCGTGTGTAGGCCAAAGGCCCTCCTTCTCGTAAAAAATGATTTTTATTTCTCTGGCTGTTGCAATTGATATCAGTGGTTAATATGAGTGCCCTCAGTAAACAGCGCAACAAACAGTTAGAAAGAGTCAAGCAATTGGCTTCTTAAGAGATCGCACGCACGCACGCAAGCACGCACGATTTCGCGATCTGCGATTGCACTGTCTATGCTACCGGACACCGGTAAACTTAATGGGAGACCGCGGTGGTCACTTCATGAAGCAGGATTTGAACCTGCGACTCTTGCACAATGCTTTAAGTGCTTTGCACAGCAGCAACCAGTTAGAAACAGTCACGCAATTGGCTTCTTAAGAGATCGCACGCACGCAGCACGCACGCACGCACGCACGCACGATCTGCGATCTGCGATTGCACTGACTAGGCTACAGGCCACCGGTAAAATTAACGGGAGACCGCGGAGGTCACGTCATGAAACAGGATTTGAACCTGTGACGCTTGCACAATGCTTCAAGTGCTTTGCACAGGGACGTCTAGTCCATTGTGCTACGGGAGCGCTGTTTAATGCAGTGCTGGTGTTCTATCCATTATGACAGTCTCGTGACGCTGGCCTTAGCGTGTGTAGGTGAAAGGCCGTCCTCGTAAAAAATGATTTTTATTTCTCTGGCTGTTGCAATTGATATCAGTGGTTAATATGATTGCCCTCAGTAAACAGCGTAACAAACAGCGCAACAAACCCATTAGAAACAATCAAGCAATTGGCTTCTTAAGAGATCGCAGCGTGTGTAGGCCAAAGGCCCTCCTTCTCGTAAAAAATGATTTTTATTTCTCTGGCTGTTGCAATTGATATCAGTGGTTAATATGAGTGCCCTCAGTAAACAGCGCAACAAACAGTTAGAAAGAGTCAAGCAATTGGCTTCTTAAGAGATCGCACGCACGCACGCAAGCACGCACGATTTCGCGATCTGCGATTGCACTGTCTATGCTACCGGACACCGGTAAACTTAATGGGAGACCGCGGTGGTCACTTCATGAAGCAGGATTTGAACCTGCGACTCTTGCACAATGCTTTAAGTGCTTTGCACAGCAGCAACCAGTTAGAAACAGTCACGCAATTGGCTTCTTAAGAGATCGCACGCACGCAGCACGCACGCACGCACGCACGCACGATCTGCGATCTGCGATTGCACTGACTAGGCTACAGGCCACCGGTAAAATTAACGGGAGACCGCGGAGGTCACGTCATGAAACAGGATTTGAACCTGTGACGCTTGCACAATGCTTCAAGTGCTTTGCACAGGGACGTCTAGTCCATTGTGCTACGGGAGCGCTGTTTAATGCAGTGCTGGTGTTCTATCCATTATGACAGTCTCGTGACGCTGGCCTTAGCGTGTGTAGGTGAAAGGCCGTCCTCGTAAAAAATGATTTTTATTTCTCTGGCTGTTGCAATTGATATCAGTGGTTAATATGATTGCCCTCAGTAAACAGCGTAACAAACAGCGCAACAAACCCATTAGAAACAATCAAGCAATTGGCTTCTTAAGAGATCGCAGCTGTGTAGGCCAAAGGCCCTCCTTCTCGTAAAAAATGATTTTTATTTCTCTGGCTGTTGCAATTGATATCAGTGGTTAATATGAGTGCCCTCAGTAAACAGCGCAACAAACAGTTAGAAAGAGTCAAGCAATTGGCTTCTTAAGAGATCGCACGCACGCACGCAAGCACGCACGATTTCGCGATCTGCGATTGCACTGTCTATGCTACCGGACACCGGTAAACTTAATGGGAGACCGCGGTGGTCACTTCATGAAGCAGGATTTGAACCTGCGACTCTGGCACAATGCTTTAATTGCTTTGCACAGCGACGTCTAACCCATTGTGCTACGGGAGCGCAGTTTAATGTAGTGCTCGGTGTTCTATCCATTATGACAGTCTCGTGACGCTGGCCGTAGCGTGTGTAGGCCAAAGGCCCTCCTTCTCATAAAAACTGATTTTTATTTCTCTGGCTGTTGCAATTGATATCAGTGGTTAATATGAGTGCCCTCAGTAAACAGCGCAACAAACCCATTAGAAACAGTCAAGCAATTGGCTTCTTAAGAGATCGCACGCACGCAGCACGCACGCACGCACGATCTGCGATCCGCGATTGCACTGACTAGGCTACAGGCCACCGGTAAAATTAACGGGAGACCGCGGAGGTCACGTCATGAAACAGGATTTGAACCTGTGACGCTTGCACAATGCTTCAAGTGCTTTGCACAGGGACGTCTAGTCCATTGTGCTACGGGAGTGCTGTTTAATGCAGTGCTGGTGTTCTATCCATTATGACAGTCTCGTGACGCTGGCCTTAGCGTGTGTAGGTGAAAGGCCGTCCTCGTAAAAAATGATTTTTATTTCTCTGGCTGTTGCAATTGATATCAGTGGTTAATATGATTGCCCTCAGTAAACAGCGTAACAAACAGCGCAACAAACCCATTAGAAACAATCAAGCAATTGGCTTCTTAAGAGATCGCAGCGTGTGTAGGCCAAAGGCCCTCCTTCTCGTAAAAAATGATTTTTATTTCTCTGGCTGTTGCAATTGATATCAGTGGTTCATATGAGTGCCCTCAGTAAACAGCGCAACAAACAGCGCAAAAAAACCCATTAGAAACAGTCAAGCAATTGGCTTCTTAAGAGATCGCAGCTGTGTAGGCCAAAGGCCCTCCTTCTCGTAAAAAATGATTTTTATTTCTCTGGCTGTTGCAATTGATATCAGTGGTTCATATGAGTGCCCTCAGTAAACAGCGCAACAAACAGCGCAACAAACCCATTAGAAACAGTCAAGCAATTGGCTTCTTAAGAGATCGCAGCTGTGTAGGCCAAAGGCCCTCCTTCTCGTAAAAAATGATTTTTATTTCTCTGGCTGTTGCAATTGATATCAGTGGTTAATATGAGTGCCCTCAGTAAACAGCGCAACAAACAGTTAGAAAGAGTCAAGCAATTGGCTTCTTAAGAGATCGCAGCTGTGTAGGCCAAAGGCCCTCCTTCTCGTAAAAAATGATTTTTATTTCTCTGGCTGTTGCAATTGATATCAGTGGTTAATATGAGTGCCCTCAGTAAACAGCGCAACAAACAGTTAGAAAGAGTCAAGCAATTGGCTTCTTAAGAGATCGCACGCACGCACGCAAGCACGCACGATTTCGCGATCTGCGATTGCACTGTCTATGCTACCGGACACCGGTAAACTTACTGGGAGACCGCGGTGGTCACTTCATGAAGCAGGATTTGAACCTGCGACTCTGGCACAATGCTTTAATTGCTTTGCACAGCAGCAAACAGTTAGAAACAGTCACGCAATTGGCTTCTTAAGAGATCGCACGCACGCAGCACGCAAGATCTGCGATCTGCGATTGCACTGACTAGGCTACAGGCCACCGGTAAAATTAACGGGAGACCGCGGAGGTCACGTCATGAAACAGGATTTGAACCTGTGACGCTTGCACAATGCTTCAAGTGCTTTGCACAGGGACGTCTAGTCCATTGTGCTACGGGAGCGCTGTTTAATGCAGTGCTGGTGTTCTATCCATTATGACAGTCTCGTGACGCTGGCCTTAGCGTGTGTAGGCCAAAGGCCCTCCTTCTCATAAAAACTGATTTTTATTTCTCTGGCTGTTGCAATTGATATCAGTGGTTAATATGAGTGCCCTCAGTAAACAGCGCAACAAACCCATTAGAAACAGTCAAGCAATTGGCTTCTTAAGAGATCGCACGCACGCAGCACGCACGCACGCACGCACGATCTGCGATCCGCGATTGCACTGACTAGGCTACAGGCCACCGGTAAAATTAACGGGAGACCGCGGAGGTCACGTCATGAAACAGGATTTGAACCTGTGACGCTTGCACAATGCTTCAAGTGCTTTGCACAGGGACGTCTAGTCCATTGTGCTACGGGAGCGCTGTTCAATGCAGTGCTGGTGTTCTATCCATTATGACAGTCTCGTGACGCTGGCCTTAGCGTGTGTAGGTGAAAGGCCGTCCTCGTAAAAAATGATTTTTATTTATCTGGCTGTTGCAATTGATATCAGTGGTTAATATGATTGCCCTCAGTAAACAGCGTAACAAACAGCGCAACAAACCCATTAGAAACAATCAAGCAATTGGCTTCTTAAGAGATCGCAGCTGTGTAGGCCAAAGGCCCTCCTTCTAGTAAAAAATGATTTTTATTTCTCTGGCTGTTGCAATTGATATCAGTGGTTCATATGAGTGCCCTCAGTAAACAGCGCAACAAACAGCGCAACAAACCCATTAGAAACAGTCAAGCAATTGGCTTCTTAAGAGATCGCAGCTGTGTAGGCCAAAGGCCCTCCTTCTCGTAAAAAATGATTTTTATTTCTCTGGCTGTTGCAATTGATATCAGTGGTTAATATGAGTGCCCTCAGTAAACAGCGCAACAAACAGTTAGAAAGAGTCAAGCAATTGGCTTCTTAAGAGATCGCACGCACGCACGCAAGCACGCACGATTTCGCGATCTGCGATTGCACTGTCTATGCTACCGGACACCGGTAAACTTACTGGGAGACCGCGGTGGTCACTTCATGAAGCAGGATTTGAACCTGCGACTCTGGCACAATGCTTTAATTGCTTTGCACAGCGACGTCTAACCCATTGTGCTACGGGAGCGCAGTTTAATGTAGTGCTCGGTGTTCTATCCATTATGACAGTCTCGTGACGCTGGCCGTAGCGTGTGTAGGCCAAAGGCCCTCCTTCTCATAAAAACTGATTTTTAATTCTCTGGCTGTTGCAATTGATATCAGTGGTTAATATGAGTGCCCTCAGTAAACAGCGCAACAAACCCATTAGAAACAGTCAAGCAATTGGCTTCTTAAGAGATCGCACGCACGCAGCACGCACGCACGCACGATCTGCGATCCGCGATTGCACTGACTAAGCTACAGGCCACCGGTAAAATTAACGGGAGACCGCGGAGGTCACGTCATGAAACAGGATTTGAACCTGTGACGCTTGCACAATGCTTCAAGTGCTTTGCACAGGGACGTCTAGTCCATTGTGCTACGGGAGCGCTGTTTAATGCAGTGCTGGTGTTCTATCCATTATGACAGTCTCGTGACGCTGGCCTTAGCGTGTGTAGGTGAAAGGCCGTCCTCGTAAAAAATGATTTTTATTTCTCTGGCTGTTGCAATTGATATCAGTGGTTAATATGATTGCCCTCAGTAAACAGCGTAACAAACAGCGCAACAAACCCATTAGAAACAATCAAGCAATTGGCTTCTTAAGAGATCGCAGCGTGTGTAGGCCAAAGGCCCTCCTTCTCGTAAAAAATGATTTTTATTTCTCTGGCTGTTGCAATTGATATCAGTGGTTCATATGAGTGCCCTCAGTAAACAGCGCAACAAACAGCGCAAAAAAACCCATTAGAAACAGTCAAGCAATTGGCTTCTTAAGAGATCGCAGCTGTGTAGGCCAAAGGCCCTCCTTCTCGTAAAAAATGATTTTTATTTCTCTGGCTGTTGCAATTGATATCAGTGGTTAATATGAGTGCCCTCAGTAAACAGCGCAACAAACAGTTAGAAAGAGTCAAGCAATTGGCTTCTTAAGAGATCGCACGCACGCACGCAAGCACGCACGATTTCGCGATCTGCGATTGCACTGTCTATGCTACCGGACACCGGTAAACTTACTGGGAGACCGCGGTGGTCACTTCATGAAGCAGGATTTGAACCTGCGACTCTGGCACAATGCTTTAATTGCTTTGCACAGCGACGTCTAACCCATTGTGCTACGGGAGCGCAGTTTAATGTAGTGCTCGGTGTTCTATCCATTATGACAGTCTCGTGACGCTGGCCGTAGCGTGTGTAGGCCAAAGGCCCTCCTTCTCATAAAAACTGATTTTTATTTCTCTGGCTGTTGCAATTGATATCAGTGGTTAATATGAGTGCCCTCAGTAAACAGCGCAACAAACCCATTAGAAACAGTCAAGCAATTGGCTTCTTAAGAGATCGCACGCACGCAGCACGCACGCACGCACGATCTGCGATCCGCGATTGCACTGACTAGGCTACAGGCCACCGGTAAAATTAACGGGAGACCGCGGAGGTCACGTCATGAAACAGGATTTGAACCTGTGACGCTTGCACAATGCTACAACTGCTTTGCACAGCGACGTCTAGTCCATTGTGCTACGGGAGCGCTGTTAATGCAGTGCTGGTGTTCTATCCATTATGACAGTCTCGTGACGCTGGCCTTAGCGTGTGTAGGTGAAAGGCCGTCCTCGTAAAAAATGATTTTTATTTCTCTGGCTGTTGCAATTGATATCAGTGGTTAATATGTGTGCCCTCAGTAAACAGCGCAACAAACAGTGCAACAAACCCATTAGAAACAATCAAGCAATTGGCTTCTTAAGAGATCGCAGCGTGTGTAGGCCAAAGGCCCTCCTTCTCGTAAAAAATGATTTTTATTTCTCTGGCTGTTGCAATTGATATCAGTGGTTAATATGAGTGCCCTCAGTAAACATCGCAAAAAACAGTTAGAAACAGTCAAGAAATTGGCTTCTTAAGAGATCGCACGCACGCAGCATGCACGCACGCACGATCTGCGATCCGCGATTGCACTGACTAGGCTACAGGCCACCGGTAAAATTAACGGGAGACCGCGGAGGTCACGTCATGAAACAGGATTTGAACCTGTGACGCTGGCACAATGCTTCAATTGCTTTGCACAGCGACATCTAGTCCATTGTGCTACGGGAGCGCTGTTTAATGCAGTGCTGGTGTTCTATCCATTATGACAGTCTCGTGACGCTGGCCTTAGCGTGTGTAGGTGAAAGGCCGTCCTCGTAAAAAATGATTTTTATTTCTCTGGCTGTTGCAATTGATATCAGTGGTTAATATGATTGCCCTCAGTAAACAGCGTAACAAACAGCGCAACAAACCCATTAGAAACAATCAAGCAATTGGCTTCTTAAGAGATCGCAGCGTGTGTAGGCCAAAGGCCCTCCTCGTAAAAAAATATTTTTATTTCTCTGGCTGTTGCAATTGATATCAGTGGTTAATATGAGTGCCCTCAGTAATCAGCGCAACAAACCCATTAGAAACAGTCAAGCAATTGGCTTCTTAAGAGATCGCACGCACGCAGCACGCTCGCACGCACGATCTGCGATCCGCGATTGCACTGACTAGGCTACAGGCCACCGGTAAAATTAACGGGAGACCGCGGAGGTCACGTCATGAAACAGGATTTGAACCTGTGACGCTTGCACAATGCTTCAAGTGCTTGGCACAGGGACGTCTAGTCCATTGTGCTACGGGAGTGCTGTTTAATGCAGTGCTGGTGTTCTATCCATTATGACAGTCTCGTGACGCTGGCCTTAGCGTGTGTAGGTGAAAGGCCGTCCTCGTAAAAAATGATTTTTATTTCTCTGGCTGTTGCAATTGATATCAGTGGTTAATATGATTGCCCTCAGTAAACAGCGTAACAAACAGCGCAACAAACCCATTAGAAACAATCAAGCAATTGGCTTCTTAAGAGATCGCAGCGTGTGTAGGCCAAAGGCCCTCCTTCTCGTAAAAAATGATTTTTATTTCTCTGGCTGTTGCAATTGATATCAGTGGTTCATATGAGTGCCCTCAGTAAACAGCGCAACAAACAGCGCAAAAAAACCCATTAGAAACAGTCAAGCAATTGGCTTCTTAAGAGATCGCAGCTGTGTAGGCCAAAGGCCCTCCTTCTCGTAAAAAATGATTTTTATTTCTCTGGCTGTTGCAATTGATATCAGTGGTTAATATGAGTGCCCTCAGTAAACAGCGCAACAAACAGTTAGAAAGAGTCAAGCAATTGGCTTCTTAAGAGATCGCACGCACGCACGCAAGCACGCACGATTTCGCGATCTGCGATTGCACTGTCTATGCTACCGGACACCGGTAAACTTACTGGGAGACCGCGGTGGTCACTTCATGAAGCAGGATTTGAACCTGCGACTCTGGCACAATGCTTTAATTGCTTTGCACAGCGACGTCTAACCCATTGTGCTACGGGAGCGCAGTTTAATGTAGTGCTCGGTGTTCTATCCATTATGACAGTCTCGTGACGCTGGCCGTAGCGTGTGTAGGCCAAAGGCCCTCCTTCTCATAAAAACTGATTTTTATTTCTCTGGCTGTTGCAATTGATATCAGTGGTTAATATGAGTGCCCTCAGTAAACAGCGCAACAAACCCATTAGAAACAGTCAAGCAATTGGCTTCTTAAGAGATCGCACGCACGCAGCACGCACGCACGCACGATCTGCGATCCGCGATTGCACTGACTAGGCTACAGGCCACCGGTAAAATTAACGGGAGACCGCGGAGGTCACGTCATGAAACAGGATTTGAACCTGTGACGCTTGCACAATGCTACAACTGCTTTGCACAGCGACGTCTAGTCCATTGTGCTACGGGAGCGCTGTTAATGCAGTGCTGGTGTTCTATCCATTATGACAGTCTCGTGACGCTGGCCTTAGCGTGTGTAGGTGAAAGGCCGTCCTCGTAAAAAATGATTTTTATTTCTCTGGCTGTTGCAATTGATATCAGTGGTTAATATGTGTGCCCTCAGTAAACAGCGCAACAAACAGTGCAACAAACCCATTAGAAACAATCAAGCAATTGGCTTCTTAAGAGATCGCAGCGTGTGTAGGCCAAAGGCCCTCCTTCTCGTAAAAAATGATTTTTATTTCTCTGGCTGTTGCAATTGATATCAGTGGTTAATATGAGTGCCCTCAGTAAACATCGCAAAAAACAGTTAGAAACAGTCAAGAAATTGGCTTCTTAAGAGATCGCACGCACGCAGCATGCACGCACGCACGATCTGCGATCCGCGATTGCACTGACTAGGCTACAGGCCACCGGTAAAATTAACGGGAGACCGCGGAGGTCACGTCATGAAACAGGATTTGAACCTGTGACGCTGGCACAATGCTTCAATTGCTTTGCACAGCGACATCTAGTCCATTGTGCTACGGGAGCGCTGTTTAATGCAGTGCTGGTGTTCTATCCATTATGACAGTCTCGTGACGCTGGCCTTAGCGTGTGTAGGTGAAAGGCCGTCCTCGTAAAAAATGATTTTTATTTCTCTGGCTGTTGCAATTGATATCAGTGGTTAATATGATTGCCCTCAGTAAACAGCGTAACAAACAGCGCAACAAACCCATTAGAAACAATCAAGCAATTGGCTTCTTAAGAGATCGCAGCGTGTGTAGGCCAAAGGCCCTCCTCGTAAAAAAATATTTTTATTTCTCTGGCTGTTGCAATTGATATCAGTGGTTAATATGAGTGCCCTCAGTAATCAGCGCAACAAACCCATTAGAAACAGTCAAGCAATTGGCTTCTTAAGAGATCGCACGCACGCAGCACGCTCGCACGCACGATCTGCGATCCGCGATTGCACTGACTAGGCTACAGGCCACCGGTAAAATTAACGGGAGACCGCGGAGGTCACGTCATGAAACAGGATTTGAACCTGTGACGCTTGCACAATGCTTCAAGTGCTTGGCACAGGGACGTCTAGTCCATTGTGCTACGGGAGTGCTGTTTAATGCAGTGCTGGTGTTCTATCCATTATGACAGTCTCGTGACGCTGGCCTTAGCGTGTGTAGGTGAAAGGCCGTCCTCGTAAAAAATGATTTTTATTTCTCTGGCTGTTGCAATTGATATCAGTGGTTAATATGATTGCCCTCAGTAAACAGCGTAACAAACAGCGCAACAAACCCATTAGAAACAATCAAGCAATTGGCTTCTTAAGAGATCGCAGCGTGTGTAGGCCAAAGGCCCTCCTTCTCGTAAAAAATGATTTTTATTTCTCTGGCTGTTGCAATTGATATCAGTGGTTAATATGAGTGCCCTCAGTAAACAGCGCAACAAACAGTTAGAAAGAGTCAAGCAATTGGCTTCTTAAGAGATCGCACGCACGCACGCAAGCACGCACGATTTCGCGATCTGCGATTGCACTGTCTATGCTACCGGACACCGGTAAACTTACTGGGAGACCGCGGTGGTCACTTCATGAAGCAGGATTTGAACCTGCGACTCTGGCACAATGCTTTAATTGCTTTGCACAGCGACGTCTAACCCATTGTGCTACGGGAGCGCAGTTTAATGTAGTGCTCGGTGTTCTATCCATTATGACAGTCTCGTGACGCTGGCCGTAGCGTGTGTAGGCCAAAGGCCCTCCTTCTCATAAAAACTGATTTTTATTTCTCTGGCTGTTGCAATTGATATCAGTGGTTAATATGAGTGCCCTCAGTAAACAGCGCAACAAACCCATTAGAAACAGTCAAGCAATTGGCTTCTTAAGAGATCGCACGCACGCAGCACGCACGCACGCACGATCTGCGATCCGCGATTGCACTGACTAGGCTACAGGCCACCGGTAAAATTAACGGGAGACCGCGGAGGTCACGTCATGAAACAGGATTTGAACCTGTGACGCTTGCACAATGCTACAACTGCTTTGCACAGCGACGTCTAGTCCATTGTGCTACGGGAGCGCTGTTAATGCAGTGCTGGTGTTCTATCCATTATGACAGTCTCGTGACGCTGGCCTTAGCGTGTGTAGGTGAAAGGCCGTCCTCGTAAAAAATGATTTTTATTTCTCTGGCTGTTGCAATTGATATCAGTGGTTAATATGTGTGCCCTCAGTAAACAGCGCAACAAACAGTGCAACAAACCCATTAGAAACAATCAAGCAATTGGCTTCTTAAGAGATCGCAGCGTGTGTAGGCCAAAGGCCCTCCTTCTCGTAAAAAATGATTTTTATTTCTCTGGCTGTTGCAATTGATATCAGTGGTTAATATGAGTGCCCTCAGTAAACATCGCAAAAAACAGTTAGAAACAGTCAAGAAATTGGCTTCTTAAGAGATCGCACGCACGCAGCATGCACGCACGCACGATCTGCGATCCGCGATTGCACTGACTAGGCTACAGGCCACCGGTAAAATTAACGGGAGACCGCGGAGGTCACGTCATGAAACAGGATTTGAACCTGTGACGCTGGAACAATGCTTCAATTGCTTTGCACAGCGACATCTAGTCCATTGTGCTACGGGAGCGCTGTTTAATGCAGTGCTGGTGTTCTATCCATTATGACAGTCTCGTGACGCTGGCCTTAGCGTGTGTAGGTGAAAGGCCGTCCTCGTAAAAAATGATTTTTATTTCTCTGGCTGTTGCAATTGATATCAGTGGTTAATATGATTGCCCTCAGTAAACAGCGTAACAAACAGCGCAACAAACCCATTAGAAACAATCAAGCAATTGGCTTCTTAAGAGATCGCAGCGTGTGTAGGCCAAAGGCCCTCCTCGTAAAAAAATATTTTTATTTCTCTGGCTGTTGCAATTGATATCAGTGGTTAATATGAGTGCCCTCAGTAATCAGCGCAACAAACCCATTAGAAACAGTCAAGCAATTGGCTTCTTAAGAGATCGCACGCACGCAGCACGCTCGCACGCACGATCTGCGATCCGCGATTGCACTGACTAGGCTACAGGCCACCGGTAAAATTAACGGGAGACCGCGGAGGTCACGTCATGAAACAGGATTTGAACCTGTGACGCTTGCACAATGCTTCAAGTGCTTGGCACAGGGACGTCTAGTCCATTGTGCTACGGGAGTGCTGTTTAATGCAGTGCTGGTGTTCTATCCATTATGACAGTCTCGTGACGCTGGCCTTAGCGTGTGTAGGTGAAAGGCCGTCCTCGTAAAAAATGATTTTTATTTCTCTGGCTGTTGCAATTGATATCAGTGGTTAATATGATTGCCCTCAGTAAACAGCGTAACAAACAGCGCAACAAACCCATTAGAAACAATCAAGCAATTGGCTTCTTAAGAGATCGCAGCGTGTGTAGGCCAAAGGCCCTCCTTCTCGTAAAAAATGATTTTTATTTCTCTGGCTGTTGCAATTGATATCAGTGGTTAATATGAGTGCCCTCAGTAAACAGCGCAACAAACAGTTAGAAAGAGTCAAGCAATTGGCTTCTTAAGAGATCGCACGCACGCACGCAAGCACGCACGATTTCGCGATCTGCGATTGCACTGTCTATGCTACCGGACACCGGTAAACTTAATGGGAGACCGCGGTGGTCACTTCATGAAGCAGGATTTGAACCTGCGACTCTTGCACAATGCTTTAAGTGCTTTGCACAGCAGCAAACAGTTAGAAACAGTCACGCAATTGGCTTCTTAAGAGATCGCACGCACGCAGCACGCACGCACGCACGCACGATCTGCGATCTGCGATTGCACTGACTAGGCTACAGGCCACCGGTAAAATTAACGGGAGACCGCGGAGGTCACGTCATGAAACAGGATTTGAACCTGTGACGCTTGCACAATGCTTCAAGTGCTTTGCACAGGGACGTCTAGTCCATTGTGCTACGGGAGCGCTGTTTAATGCAGTGCTGGTGTTCTATCCATTATGACAGTCTCGTGACGCTGGCCTTAGCGTGTGTAGGTGAAAGGCCGTCCTCGTAAAAAATGATTTTTATTTCTCTGGCTGTTGCAATTGATATCAGTGGTTAATATGATTGCCCTCAGTAAACAGCGTAACAAACAGCGCAACAAACCCATTAGAAACAATCAAGCAATTGGCTTCTTAAGAGATCGCAGCGTGTGTAGGCCAAAGGCCCTCCTTCTCGTAAAAAATGATTTTTATTTCTCTGGCTGTTGCAATTGATATCAGTGGTTAATATGAGTGCCCTCAGTAAACAGCGCAACAAACAGTTAGAAAGAGTCAAGCAATTGGCTTCTTAAGAGATCGCACGCACGCACGCAAGCACGCACGATTTCGCGATCTGCGATTGCACTGTCTATGCTACCGGACACCGGTAAACTTAATGGGAGACCGCGGTGGTCACTTCATGAAGCAGGATTTGAACCTGCGACTCTTGCACAATGCTTTAAGTGCTTTGCACAGCAGCAAACAGTTAGAAACAGTCACGCAATTGGCTTCTTAAGAGATCGCACGCACGCAGCACGCACGCACGCACGCACGCACGATCTGCGATCTGCGATTGCACTGACTAGGCTACAGGCCACCGGTAAAATTAACGGGAGACCGCGGAGGTCACGTCATGAAACAGGATTTGAACCTGTGACGCTTGCACAATGCTTCAAGTGCTTTGCACAGGGACGTCTAGTCCATTGTGCTACGGGAGCGCTGTTTAATGCAGTGCTGGTGTTCTATCCATTATGACAGTCTCGTGACGCTGGCCTTAGCGTGTGTAGGTGAAAGGCCGTCCTCGTAAAAAATGATTTTTATTTCTCTGGCTGTTGCAATTGATATCAGTGGTTAATATGATTGCCCTCAGTAAACAGCGTAACAAACAGCGCAACAAACCCATTAGAAACAATCAAGCAATTGGCTTCTTAAGAGATCGCAGCGTGTGTAGGCCAAAGGCCCTCCTTCTCGTAAAAAATGATTTTTATTTCTCTGGCTGTTGCAATTGATATCAGTGGTTAATATGAGTGCCCTCAGTAAACAGCGCAACAAACAGTTAGAAAGAGTCAAGCAATTGGCTTCTTAAGAGATCGCACGCACGCACGCAAGCACGCACGATTTCGCGATCTGCGATTGCACTGTCTATGCTACCGGACACCGGTAAACTTAATGGGAGACCGCGGTGGTCACTTCATGAAGCAGGATTTGAACCTGCGACTCTTGCACAATGCTTTAAGTGCTTTGCACAGCAGCAACCAGTTAGAAACAGTCACGCAATTGGCTTCTTAAGAGATCGCACGCACGCAGCACGCACGCACGCACGCACGCACGATCTGCGATCTGCGATTGCACTGACTAGGCTACAGGCCACCGGTAAAATTAACGGGAGACCGCGGAGGTCACGTCATGAAACAGGATTTGAACCTGTGACGCTTGCACAATGCTTCAAGTGCTTTGCACAGGGACGTCTAGTCCATTGTGCTACGGGAGCGCTGTTTAATGCAGTGCTGGTGTTCTATCCATTATGACAGTCTCGTGACGCTGGCCTTAGCGTGTGTAGGTGAAAGGCCGTCCTCGTAAAAAATGATTTTTATTTCTCTGGCTGTTGCAATTGATATCAGTGGTTAATATGATTGCCCTCAGTAAACAGCGTAACAAACAGCGCAACAAACCCATTAGAAACAATCAAGCAATTGGCTTCTTAAGAGATCGCAGCTGTGTAGGCCAAAGGCCCTCCTTCTCGTAAAAAATGATTTTTATTTCTCTGGCTGTTGCAATTGATATCAGTGGTTAATATGAGTGCCCTCAGTAAACAGCGCAACAAACAGTTAGAAAGAGTCAAGCAATTGGCTTCTTAAGAGATCGCACGCACGCACGCAAGCACGCACGATTTCGCGATCTGCGATTGCACTGTCTATGCTACCGGACACCGGTAAACTTAATGGGAGACCGCGGTGGTCACTTCATGAAGCAGGATTTGAACCTGCGACTCTGGCACAATGCTTTAATTGCTTTGCACAGCGACGTCTAACCCATTGTGCTACGGGAGCGCAGTTTAATGTAGTGCTCGGTGTTCTATCCATTATGACAGTCTCGTGACGCTGGCCGTAGCGTGTGTAGGCCAAAGGCCCTCCTTCTCATAAAAACTGATTTTTATTTCTCTGGCTGTTGCAATTGATATCAGTGGTTAATATGAGTGCCCTCAGTAAACAGCGCAACAAACCCATTAGAAACAGTCAAGCAATTGGCTTCTTAAGAGATCGCACGCACGCACGATCTGCGATCCGCGATTGCACTGACTAGGCTACAGGCCACCGGTAAAATTAACGGGAGACCGCGGAGGTCACGTCATGAAACAGGATTTGAACCTGTGACGCTTGCACAATGCTTCAAGTGCTTTGCACAGGGACGTCTAGTCCATTGTGCTACGGGAGTGCTGTTTAATGCAGTGCTGGTGTTCTATCCATTATGACAGTCTCGTGACGCTGGCCTTAGCGTGTGTAGGTGAAAGGCCGTCCTCGTAAAAAATGATTTTTATTTCTCTGGCTGTTGCAATTGATATCAGTGGTTAATATGATTGCCCTCAGTAAACAGCGTAACAAACAGCGCAACAAACCCATTAGAAACAATCAAGCAATTGGCTTCTTAAGAGATCGCAGCGTGTGTAGGCCAAAGGCCCTCCTTCTCGTAAAAAATGATTTTTATTTCTCTGGCTGTTGCAATTGATATCAGTGGTTCATATGAGTGCCCTCAGTAAACAGCGCAACAAACAGCGCAAAAAAACCCATTAGAAACAGTCAAGCAATTGGCTTCTTAAGAGATCGCAGCTGTGTAGGCCAAAGGCCCTCCTTCTCGTAAAAAATGATTTTTATTTCTCTGGCTGTTGCAATTGATATCAGTGGTTCATATGAGTGCCCTCAGTAAACAGCGCAACAAACAGCGCAACAAACCCATTAGAAACAGTCAAGCAATTGGCTTCTTAAGAGATCGCAGCTGTGTAGGCCAAAGGCCCTCCTTCTCGTAAAAAATGATTTTTATTTCTCTGGCTGTTGCAATTGATATCAGTGGTTAATATGAGTGCCCTCAGTAAACAGCGCAACAAACAGTTAGAAAGAGTCAAGCAATTGGCTTCTTAAGAGATCGCACGCACGCACGCAAGCACGCACGATTTCGCGATCTGCGATTGCACTGTCTATGCTACCGGACACCGGTAAACTTACTGGGAGACCGCGGTGGTCACTTCATGAAGCAGGATTTGAACCTGCGACTCTGGCACAATGCTTTAATTGCTTTGCACAGCGACGTCTAACCCATTGTGCTACGGGAGCGCAGTTTAATGTAGTGCTCGGTGTTCTATCCATTATGACAGTCTCGTGACGCTGGCCGTAGCGTGTGTAGGCCAAAGGCCCTCCTTCTCATAAAAACTGATTTTTATTTCTCTGGCTGTTGCAATTGATATCAGTGGTTAATATGAGTGCCCTCAGTAAACAGCGCAACAAACCCATTAGAAACAGTCAAGCAATTGGCTTCTTAAGAGATCGCACGCACGCAGCACGCACGCACGCACGATCTGCGATCCGCGATTGCACTGACTAGGCTACAGGCCACCGGTAAAATTAACGGGAGACCGCGGAGGTCACGTCATGAAACAGGATTTGAACCTGTGACGCTTGCACAATGCTACAACTGCTTTGCACAGCGACGTCTAGTCCATTGTGCTACGGGAGCGCTGTTAATGCAGTGCTGGTGTTCTATCCATTATGACAGTCTCGTGACGCTGGCCTTAGCGTGTGTAGGTGAAAGGCCGTCCTCGTAAAAAATGATTTTTATTTCTCTGGCTGTTGCAATTGATATCAGTGGTTAATATGTGTGCCCTCAGTAAACAGCGCAACAAACAGTGCAACAAACCCATTAGAAACAATCAAGCAATTGGCTTCTTAAGAGATCGCAGCGTGTGTAGGCCAAAGGCCCTCCTTCTCGTAAAAAATGATTTTTATTTCTCTGGCTGTTGCAATTGATATCAGTGGTTAATATGAGTGCCCTCAGTAAACATCGCAAAAAACAGTTAGAAACAGTCAAGAAATTGGCTTCTTAAGAGATCGCACGCACGCAGCATGCACGCACGCACGATCTGCGATCCGCGATTGCACTGACTAGGCTACAGGCCACCGGTAAAATTAACGGGAGACCGCGGAGGTCACGTCATGAAACAGGATTTGAACCTGTGACGCTGGAACAATGCTTCAATTGCTTTGCACAGCGACATCTAGTCCATTGTGCTACGGGAGCGCTGTTTAATGCAGTGCTGGTGTTCTATCCATTATGACAGTCTCGTGACGCTGGCCTTAGCGTGTGTAGGTGAAAGGCCGTCCTCGTAAAAAATGATTTTTATTTCTCTGGCTGTTGCAATTGATATCAGTGGTTAATATGATTGCCCTCAGTAAACAGCGTAACAAACAGCGCAACAAACCCATTAGAAACAATCAAGCAATTGGCTTCTTAAGAGATCGCAGCGTGTGTAGGCCAAAGGCCCTCCTCGTAAAAAAATATTTTTATTTCTCTGGCTGTTGCAATTGATATCAGTGGTTAATATGAGTGCCCTCAGTAATCAGCGCAACAAACCCATTAGAAACAGTCAAGCAATTGGCTTCTTAAGAGATCGCACGCACGCAGCACGCTCGCACGCACGATCTGCGATCCGCGATTGCACTGACTAGGCTACAGGCCACCGGTAAAATTAACGGGAGACCGCGGAGGTCACGTCATGAAACAGGATTTGAACCTGTGACGCTTGCACAATGCTTCAAGTGCTTGGCACAGGGACGTCTAGTCCATTGTGCTACGGGAGTGCTGTTTAATGCAGTGCTGGTGTTCTATCCATTATGACAGTCTCGTGACGCTGGCCTTAGCGTGTGTAGGTGAAAGGCCGTCCTCGTAAAAAATGATTTTTATTTCTCTGGCTGTTGCAATTGATATCAGTGGTTAATATGATTGCCCTCAGTAAACAGCGTAACAAACAGCGCAACAAACCCATTAGAAACAATCAAGCAATTGGCTTCTTAAGAGATCGCAGCGTGTGTAGGCCAAAGGCCCTCCTTCTCGTAAAAAATGATTTTTATTTCTCTGGCTGTTGCAATTGATATCAGTGGTTAATATGAGTGCCCTCAGTAAACAGCGCAACAAACAGTTAGAAAGAGTCAAGCAATTGGCTTCTTAAGAGATCGCACGCACGCACGCAAGCACGCACGATTTCGCGATCTGCGATTGCACTGTCTATGCTACCGGACACCGGTAAACTTAATGGGAGACCGCGGTGGTCACTTCATGAAGCAGGATTTGAACCTGCGACTCTTGCACAATGCTTTAAGTGCTTTGCACAGCAGCAAACAGTTAGAAACAGTCACGCAATTGGCTTCTTAAGAGATCGCACGCACGCAGCACGCACGCACGCACGCACGATCTGCGATCTGCGATTGCACTGACTAGGCTACAGGCCACCGGTAAAATTAACGGGAGACCGCGGAGGTCACGTCATGAAACAGGATTTGAACCTGTGACGCTTGCACAATGCTTCAAGTGCTTTGCACAGGGACGTCTAGTCCATTGTGCTACGGGAGCGCTGTTTAATGCAGTGCTGGTGTTCTATCCATTATGACAGTCTCGTGACGCTGGCCTTAGCGTGTGTAGGTGAAAGGCCGTCCTCGTAAAAAATGATTTTTATTTCTCTGGCTGTTGCAATTGATATCAGTGGTTAATATGATTGCCCTCAGTAAACAGCGTAACAAACAGCGCAACAAACCCATTAGAAACAATCAAGCAATTGGCTTCTTAAGAGATCGCAGCGTGTGTAGGCCAAAGGCCCTCCTTCTCGTAAAAAATGATTTTTATTTCTCTGGCTGTTGCAATTGATATCAGTGGTTAATATGAGTGCCCTCAGTAAACAGCGCAACAAACAGTTAGAAAGAGTCAAGCAATTGGCTTCTTAAGAGATCGCACGCACGCACGCAAGCACGCACGATTTCGCGATCTGCGATTGCACTGTCTATGCTACCGGACACCGGTAAACTTAATGGGAGACCGCGGTGGTCACTTCATGAAGCAGGATTTGAACCTGCGACTCTTGCACAATGCTTTAAGTGCTTTGCACAGCAGCAAACAGTTAGAAACAGTCACGCAATTGGCTTCTTAAGAGATCGCACGCACGCAGCACGCACGCACGCACGCACGCACGATCTGCGATCTGCGATTGCACTGACTAGGCTACAGGCCACCGGTAAAATTAACGGGAGACCGCGGAGGTCACGTCATGAAACAGGATTTGAACCTGTGACGCTTGCACAATGCTTCAAGTGCTTTGCACAGGGACGTCTAGTCCATTGTGCTACGGGAGCGCTGTTTAATGCAGTGCTGGTGTTCTATCCATTATGACAGTCTCGTGACGCTGGCCTTAGCGTGTGTAGGTGAAAGGCCGTCCTCGTAAAAAATGATTTTTATTTCTCTGGCTGTTGCAATTGATATCAGTGGTTAATATGATTGCCCTCAGTAAACAGCGTAACAAACAGCGCAACAAACCCATTAGAAACAATCAAGCAATTGGCTTCTTAAGAGATCGCAGCGTGTGTAGGCCAAAGGCCCTCCTTCTCGTAAAAAATGATTTTTATTTCTCTGGCTGTTGCAATTGATATCAGTGGTTAATATGAGTGCCCTCAGTAAACAGCGCAACAAACAGTTAGAAAGAGTCAAGCAATTGGCTTCTTAAGAGATCGCACGCACGCACGCAAGCACGCACGATTTCGCGATCTGCGATTGCACTGTCTATGCTACCGGACACCGGTAAACTTAATGGGAGACCGCGGTGGTCACTTCATGAAGCAGGATTTGAACCTGCGACTCTTGCACAATGCTTTAAGTGCTTTGCACAGCAGCAACCAGTTAGAAACAGTCACGCAATTGGCTTCTTAAGAGATCGCACGCACGCAGCACGCACGCACGCACGCACGCACGATCTGCGATCTGCGATTGCACTGACTAGGCTACAGGCCACCGGTAAAATTAACGGGAGACCGCGGAGGTCACGTCATGAAACAGGATTTGAACCTGTGACGCTTGCACAATGCTTCAAGTGCTTTGCACAGGGACGTCTAGTCCATTGTGCTACGGGAGCGCTGTTTAATGCAGTGCTGGTGTTCTATCCATTATGACAGTCTCGTGACGCTGGCCTTAGCGTGTGTAGGTGAAAGGCCGTCCTCGTAAAAAATGATTTTTATTTCTCTGGCTGTTGCAATTGATATCAGTGGTTAATATGATTGCCCTCAGTAAACAGCGTAACAAACAGCGCAACAAACCCATTAGAAACAATCAAGCAATTGGCTTCTTAAGAGATCGCAGCTGTGTAGGCCAAAGGCCCTCCTTCTCGTAAAAAATGATTTTTATTTCTCTGGCTGTTGCAATTGATATCAGTGGTTAATATGAGTGCCCTCAGTAAACAGCGCAACAAACAGTTAGAAAGAGTCAAGCAATTGGCTTCTTAAGAGATCGCACGCACGCACGCAAGCACGCACGATTTCGCGATCTGCGATTGCACTGTCTATGCTACCGGACACCGGTAAACTTAATGGGAGACCGCGGTGGTCACTTCATGAAGCAGGATTTGAACCTGCGACTCTGGCACAATGCTTTAATTGCTTTGCACAGCGACGTCTAACCCATTGTGCTACGGGAGCGCAGTTTAATGTAGTGCTCGGTGTTCTATCCATTATGACAGTCTCGTGACGCTGGCCGTAGCGTGTGTAGGCCAAAGGCCCTCCTTCTCATAAAAACTGATTTTTATTTCTCTGGCTGTTGCAATTGATATCAGTGGTTAATATGAGTGCCCTCAGTAAACAGCGCAACAAACCCATTAGAAACAGTCAAGCAATTGGCTTCTTAAGAGATCGCACGCACGCACGATCTGCGATCCGCGATTGCACTGACTAGGCTACAGGCCACCGGTAAAATTAACGGGAGACCGCGGAGGTCACGTCATGAAACAGGATTTGAACCTGTGACGCTTGCACAATGCTTCAAGTGCTTTGCACAGGGACGTCTAGTCCATTGTGCTACGGGAGTGCTGTTTAATGCAGTGCTGGTGTTCTATCCATTATGACAGTCTCGTGACGCTGGCCTTAGCGTGTGTAGGTGAAAGGCCGTCCTCGTAAAAAATGATTTTTATTTCTCTGGCTGTTGCAATTGATATCAGTGGTTAATATGATTGCCCTCAGTAAACAGCGTAACAAACAGCGCAACAAACCCATTAGAAACAATCAAGCAATTGGCTTCTTAAGAGATCGCAGCGTGTGTAGGCCAAAGGCCCTCCTTCTCGTAAAAAATGATTTTTATTTCTCTGGCTGTTGCAATTGATATCAGTGGTTCATATGAGTGCCCTCAGTAAACAGCGCAACAAACAGCGCAAAAAAACCCATTAGAAACAGTCAAGCAATTGGCTTCTTAAGAGATCGCAGCTGTGTAGGCCAAAGGCCCTCCTTCTCGTAAAAAATGATTTTTATTTCTCTGGCTGTTGCAATTGATATCAGTGGTTCATATGAGTGCCCTCAGTAAACAGCGCAACAAACAGCGCAACAAACCCATTAGAAACAGTCAAGCAATTGGCTTCTTAAGAGATCGCAGCTGTGTAGGCCAAAGGCCCTCCTTCTCGTAAAAAATGATTTTTATTTCTCTGGCTGTTGCAATTGATATCAGTGGTTAATATGAGTGCCCTCAGTAAACAGCGCAACAAACAGTTAGAAAGAGTCAAGCAATTGGCTTCTTAAGAGATCGCAGCTGTGTAGGCCAAAGGCCCTCCTTCTCGTAAAAAATGATTTTTATTTCTCTGGCTGTTGCAATTGATATCAGTGGTTAATATGAGTGCCCTCAGTAAACAGCGCAACAAACAGTTAGAAAGAGTCAAGCAATTGGCTTCTTAAGAGATCGCACGCACGCACGCAAGCACGCACGATTTCGCGATCTGCGATTGCACTGTCTATGCTACCGGACACCGGTAAACTTACTGGGAGACCGCGGTGGTCACTTCATGAAGCAGGATTTGAACCTGCGACTCTGGCACAATGCTTTAATTGCTTTGCACAGCAGCAAACAGTTAGAAACAGTCACGCAATTGGCTTCTTAAGAGATCGCACGCACGCAGCACGCAAGATCTGCGATCTGCGATTGCACTGACTAGGCTACAGGCCACCGGTAAAATTAACGGGAGACCGCGGAGGTCACGTCATGAAACAGGATTTGAACCTGTGACGCTTGCACAATGCTTCAAGTGCTTTGCACAGGGACGTCTAGTCCATTGTGCTACGGGAGCGCTGTTTAATGCAGTGCTGGTGTTCTATCCATTATGACAGTCTCGTGACGCTGGCCTTAGCGTGTGTAGGCCAAAGGCCCTCCTTCTCATAAAAACTGATTTTTATTTCTCTGGCTGTTGCAATTGATATCAGTGGTTAATATGAGTGCCCTCAGTAAACAGCGCAACAAACCCATTAGAAACAGTCAAGCAATTGGCTTCTTAAGAGATCGCACGCACGCAGCACGCACGCACGCACGCACGATCTGCGATCCGCGATTGCACTGACTAGGCTACAGGCCACCGGTAAAATTAACGGGAGACCGCGGAGGTCACGTCATGAAACAGGATTTGAACCTGTGACGCTTGCACAATGCTTCAAGTGCTTTGCACAGGGACGTCTAGTCCATTGTGCTACGGGAGCGCTGTTCAATGCAGTGCTGGTGTTCTTTCCATTATGACAGTCTCGTGACGCTGGCCTTAGCGTGTGTAGGTGAAAGGCCGTCCTCGTAAAAAATGATTTTTATTTATCTGGCTGTTGCAATTGATATCAGTGGTTAATATGATTGCCCTCAGTAAACAGCGTAACAAACAGCGCAACAAACCCATTAGAAACAATCAAGCAATTGGCTTCTTAAGAGATCGCAGCTGTGTAGGCCAAAGGCCCTCCTTCTAGTAAAAAATGATTTTTATTTCTCTGGCTGTTGCAATTGATATCAGTGGTTCATATGAGTGCCCTCAGTAAACAGCGCAACAAACAGCGCAACAAACCCATTAGAAACAGTCAAGCAATTGGCTTCTTAAGAGATCGCAGCTGTGTAGGCCAAAGGCCCTCCTTCTCGTAAAAAATGATTTTTATTTCTCTGGCTGTTGCAATTGATATCAGTGGTTAATATGAGTGCCCTCAGTAAACAGCGCAACAAACAGTTAGAAAGAGTCAAGCAATTGGCTTCTTAAGAGATCGCACGCACGCACGATTTCGCGATCTGCGATTGCACTGTCTATGCTACCGGACACCGGTAAACTTACTGGGAGACCGCGGTGGTCACTTCATGAAGCAGGATTTGAACCTGCGACTCTGGCACAATGCTTTAATTGCTTTGCACAGCGACGTCTAACCCATTGTGCTACGGGAGCGCAGTTTAATGTAGTGCTCGGTGTTCTATCCATTATGACAGTCTCGTGACGCTGGCCGTAGCGTGTGTAGGCCAAAGGCCCTCCTTCTCATAAAAACTGATTTTTAATTCTCTGGCTGTTGCAATTGATATCAGTGGTTAATATGAGTGCCCTCAGTAAACAGCGCAACAAACCCATTAGAAACAGTCAAGCAATTGGCTTCTTAAGAGATCGCACGCACGCAGCACGCACGCACGCACGATCTGCGATCCGCGATTGCACTGACTAAGCTACAGGCCACCGGTAAAATTAACGGGAGACCGCGGAGGTCACGTCATGAAACAGGATTTGAACCTGTGACGCTTGCACAATGCTTCAAGTGCTTTGCACAGGGACGTCTAGTCCATTGTGCTACGGGAGCGCTGTTTAATGCAGTGCTGGTGTTCTATCCATTATGACAGTCTCGTGACGCTGGCCTTAGCGTGTGTAGGCCAAAGGCCCTCCTTCTCATAAAAACTGATTTTTATTTCTCTGGCTGTTGCAATTGATATCAGTGGTTAATATGAGTGCCCTCAGTAAACAGCGCAACAAACCCATTAGAAACAGTCAAGCAATTGGCTTCTTAAGAGATCGCACGCACGCAGCACGCACGCACGCACGCACGATCTGCGATCCGCGATTGCACTGACTAGGCTACAGGCCACCGGTAAAATTAACGGGAGACCGCGGAGGTCACGTCATGAAACAGGATTTGAACCTGTGACGCTTGCACAATGCTTCAAGTGCTTTGCACAGGGACGTCTAGTCCATTGTGCTACGGGAGCGCTGTTCAATGCAGTGCTGGTGTTCTATCCATTATGACAGTCTCGTGACGCTGGCCTTAGCGTGTGTAGGTGAAAGGCCGTCCTCGTAAAAAATGATTTTTATTTATCTGGCTGTTGCAATTGATATCAGTGGTTAATATGATTGCCCTCAGTAAACAGCGTAACAAACAGCGCAACAAACCCATTAGAAACAATCAAGCAATTGGCTTCTTAAGAGATCGCAGCTGTGTAGGCCAAAGGCCCTCCTTCTAGTAAAAAATGATTTTTATTTCTCTGGCTGTTGCAATTGATATCAGTGGTTCATATGAGTGCCCTCAGTAAACAGCGCAACAAACAGCGCAACAAACCCATTAGAAACAGTCAAGCAATTGGCTTCTTAAGAGATCGCAGCTGTGTAGGCCAAAGGCCCTCCTTCTCGTAAAAAATGATTTTTATTTCTCTGGCTGTTGCAATTGATATCAGTGGTTAATATGAGTGCCCTCAGTAAACAGCGCAACAAACAGTTAGAAAGAGTCAAGCAATTGGCTTCTTAAGAGATCGCACGCACGCACGATTTCGCGATCTGCGATTGCACTGTCTATGCTACCGGACACCGGTAAACTTACTGGGAGACCGCGGTGGTCACTTCATGAAGCAGGATTTGAACCTGCGACTCTGGCACAATGCTTTAATTGCTTTGCACAGCGACGTCTAACCCATTGTGCTACGGGAGCGCAGTTTAATGTAGTGCTCGGTGTTCTATCCATTATGACAGTCTCGTGACGCTGGCCGTAGCGTGTGTAGGCCAAAGGCCCTCCTTCTCATAAAAACTGATTTTTAATTCTCTGGCTGTTGCAATTGATATCAGTGGTTAATATGAGTGCCCTCAGTAAACAGCGCAACAAACCCATTAGAAACAGTCAAGCAATTGGCTTCTTAAGAGATCGCACGCACGCAGCACGCACGCACGCACGATCTGCGATCCGCGATTGCACTGACTAAGCTACAGGCCACCGGTAAAATTAACGGGAGACCGCGGAGGTCACGTCATGAAACAGGATTTGAACCTGTGACGCTTGCACAATGCTTCAAGTGCTTTGCACAGGGACGTCTAGTCCATTGTGCTACGGGAGCGCTGTTTAATGCAGTGCTGGTGTTCTATCCATTATGACAGTCTCGTGACGCTGGCCTTAGCGTGTGTAGGTGAAAGGCCGTCCTCGTAAAAAATGATTTTTATTTCTCTGGCTGTTGCAATTGATATCAGTGGTTAATATGATTGCCCTCAGTAAACAGCGTAACAAACAGCGCAACAAACCCATTAGAAACAATCAAGCAATTGGCTTCTTAAGAGATCGCAGCGTGTGTAGGCCAAAGGCCCTCCTTCTCGTAAAAAATGATTTTTATTTCTCTGGCTGTTGCAATTGATATCAGTGGTTCATATGAGTGCCCTCAGTAAACAGCGCAACAAACAGCGCAAAAAAACCCATTAGAAACAGTCAAGCAATTGGCTTCTTAAGAGATCGCAGCTGTGTAGGCCAAAGGCCCTCCTTCTCGTAAAAAATGATTTTTATTTCTCTGGCTGTTGCAATTGATATCAGTGGTTAATATGAGTGCCCTCAGTAAACAGCGCAACAAACAGTTAGAAAGAGTCAAGCAATTGGCTTCTTAAGAGATCGCAGCTGTGTAGGCCAAAGGCCCTCCTTCTCGTAAAAAATGATTTTTATTTCTCTGGCTGTTGCAATTGATATCAGTGGTTAATATGAGTGCCCTCAGTAAACAGCGCAACAAACAGTTAGAAAGAGTCAAGCAATTGGCTTCTTAAGAGATCGCAGCTGTGTAGGCCAAAGGCCCTCCTTCTCGTAAAAAATGATTTTTATTTCTCTGGCTGTTGCAATTGATATCAGTGGTTAATATGAGTGCCCTCAGTAAACAGCGCAACAAACAGTTAGAAAGAGTCAAGCAATTGGCTTCTTAAGAGATCGCACGCACGCACGCAAGCACGCACGATTTCGCGATCTGCGATTGCACTGTCTATGCTACCGGACACCGGTAAACTTACTGGGAGACCGCGGTGGTCACTTCATGAAGCAGGATTTGAACCTGCGACTCTGGCACAATGCTTTAATTGCTTTGCACAGCGAAGTCTAACCCATTGTGCTACGGGAGCGCAGTTTAATGTAGTGCTCGGTGTTCTATCCATTATGACAGTCTCGTGACGCTGGCCGTAGCGTGTGTAGGCCAAAGGCCCTCCTTCTCATAAAAACTGATTTTTATTTCTCTGGCTGTTGCAATTGATATCAGTGGTTAATATGAGTGCCCTCAGTAAACAGCGCAACAAACCCATTAGAAACAGTCAAGCAATTGGCTTCTTAAGAGATCGCACGCACGCAGCACGCACGCACGCACGATCTGCGATCCGCGATTGCACTGACTAGGCTACAGGCCACCGGTAAAATTAACGGGAGACCGCGGAGGTCACGTCATGAAACAGGATTTGAACCTGTGACGCTTGCACAATGCTACAACTGCTTTGCACAGCGACGTCTAGTCCATTGTGCTACGGGAGCGCTGTTAATGCAGTGCTGGTGTTCTATCCATTATGACAGTCTCGTGACGCTGGCCTTAGCGTGTGTAGGTGAAAGGCCGTCCTCGTAAAAAATGATTTTTATTTCTCTGGCTGTTGCAATTGATATCAGTGGTTAATATGTGTGCCCTCAGTAAACAGCGCAACAAACAGTGCAACAAACCCATTAGAAACAATCAAGCAATTGGCTTCTTAAGAGATCGCAGCGTGTGTAGGCCAAAGGCCCTCCTTCTCGTAAAAAATGATTTTTATTTCTCTGGCTGTTGCAATTGATATCAGTGGTTAATATGAGTGCCCTCAGTAAACATCGCAAAAAACAGTTAGAAACAGTCAAGAAATTGGCTTCTTAAGAGATCGCACGCACGCAGCATGCACGCACGCACGATCTGCGATCCGCGATTGCACTGACTAGGCTACAGGCCACCGGTAAAATTAACGGGAGACCGCGGAGGTCACGTCATGAAACAGGATTTGAACCTGTGACGCTGGCACAATGCTTCAATTGCTTTGCACAGCGACATCTAGTCCATTGTGCTACGGGAGCGCTGTTTAATGCAGTGCTGGTGTTCTATCCATTATGACAGTCTCGTGACGCTGGCCTTAGCGTGTGTAGGTGAAAGGCCGTCCTCGTAAAAAATGATTTTTATTTCTCTGGCTGTTGCAATTGATATCAGTGGTTAATATGATTGCCCTCAGTAAACAGCGTAACAAACAGCGCAACAAACCCATTAGAAACAATCAAGCAATTGGCTTCTTAAGAGATCGCAGCGTGTGTAGGCCAAAGGCCCTCCTCGTAAAAAAATATTTTTATTTCTCTGGCTGTTGCAATTGATATCAGTGGTTAATATGAGTGCCCTCAGTAAACAGCACAACAAACAGCGCAACAAACCCATTAGAAACAGTCAAGCAATTGGCTTCTTAAGAGATCGCAGCGTGTGTAAGCCAAAGGCCCTCCTTCTCGTAAAAAATGATTTTTATTTCTCTGGCTGTTGCCATTGATATCAGTGGTTAATATGAGTGCCCTCAGTAAACAGTGAAACAAACAGTTAGAAACAGTCAAGCAATTGGCTTCTTAAGAGATCGCACGCACGATCTCGCGATCTGCGATTGCACTGTCTAGGCTACCGGACACCGGTAAACTTAATGGGAGGCCGCGGTGGTCACTTCATGAAGCAGGATTTGAACCTGCGACTCTGGCACAATACTTTAATTGCTTTGCACAGGGACGTCTAACCCATTGTGCTACGGGAGCACAGTTTAATGTAGTGCTCGGTGTTCTATCCATTATGACAGTCTCGTGACGCTGGCCGTAACGTGTGTAGGCCAAAGGCCCTCCTTCTCGTAAAAACTGATTTTTATTTCTCTGGCTGTTGCAATTGATATCAGTGGTTACTATGAGTGCCCTCAGTAAACAGCGGAACAAACAGACAGCAAACAGTTAGAAACAGTCACGCAATTGGCTTCTTAAGAGATCGCACGCACGCAGCACGCACGCACGCACGCACGCACGCACGATCTGCGATCCGCGATTGCACTGACTAGGCTACAGGCCACCGGTAAAATTAACGGGAGACCACGGAGGTCACGTCATGAAACAGGATTAGAACCTGTGACGCTGGCACAATGCTTCAAGTGCTTTGCACAGCGACGTCTAGTCCATTGTGCTATGGGAGCGCTGTTTAATGCAGTGCTGGTGTTCTATCCATTATGACAGTCTCGTGACGCTGGCAATAGAGTGTGTAGGTGAAAGGCCGTCCTCGTAAAAATAGATTTTTATTTCACTGGCTGTTGCAATTGATATCAGTGGTTAATATGAGTGCCCTCAGTAAACAGCGCAACAAACAGCGCAACAAACCCATTAGAAACAGTCAAGCAATTGGCTTCTTAAGAGATCGCAGCGTGTGTAAGCCAAAGGCCCTCCTTCTCGTAAAAAATGATTTTTATTTCTCTGGCTGTTGCAATTGATATCAGTGGTTCATATGAGTGCCCTCAGTAAACAGCGCAACAAACAGCGCAACAAACCCATTAGAAACAGTCAAGCAATTGGCTTCTTAAGAGATCGCAGCTGTGTAGGCCAAAGGCCCTCCTTCTCGTAAAAAATGATTTTTATTTCTCTGGCTGTTGCAATTGATATCAGTGGTTAATATGAGTGCCCTCAGTAAACAGCGCAACAAACAGTTAGAAAGAGTCAAGCAATTGGCTTCTTAAGAGATCGCACGCACGCACGATTTCGCGATCTGCGATTGCACTGTCTATGCTACCGGACACCGGTAAACTTACTGGGAGACCGCGGTGGTCACTTCATGAAGCAGGATTTGAACCTGCGACTCTGGCACAATGCTTTAATTGCTTTGCACAGCGACGTCTAACCCATTGTGCTACGGGAGCGCAGTTTAATGTAGTGCTCGGTGTTCTATCCATTATGACAGTCTCGTGACGCTGGCCGTAGCGTGTGTAGGCCAAAGGCCCTCCTTCTCATAAAAACTGATTTTTAATTCTCTGGCTGTTGCAATTGATATCAGTGGTTAATATGAGTGCCCTCAGTAAACAGCGCAACAAACCCATTAGAAACAGTCAAGCAATTGGCTTCTTAAGAGATCGCACGCACGCAGCACGCACGCACGCACGATCTGCGATCCGCGATTGCACTGACTAAGCTACAGGCCACCGGTAAAATTAACGGGAGACCGCGGAGGTCACGTCATGAAACAGGATTTGAACCTGTGACGCTTGCACAATGCTTCAAGTGCTTTGCACAGGGACGTCTAGTCCATTGTGCTACGGGAGCGCTGTTTAATGCAGTGCTGGTGTTCTATCCATTATGACAGTCTCGTGACGCTGGCCTTAGCGTGTGTAGGCCAAAGGCCCTCCTTCTCATAAAAACTGATTTTTATTTCTCTGGCTGTTGCAATTGATATCAGTGGTTAATATGAGTGCCCTCAGTAAACAGCGCAACAAACCCATTAGAAACAGTCAAGCAATTGGCTTCTTAAGAGATCGCACGCACGCAGCACGCACGCACGCACGCACGATCTGCGATCCGCGATTGCACTGACTAGGCTACAGGCCACCGGTAAAATTAACGGGAGACCGCGGAGGTCACGTCATGAAACAGGATTTGAACCTGTGACGCTTGCACAATGCTTCAAGTGCTTTGCACAGGGACGTCTAGTCCATTGTGCTACGGGAGCGCTGTTCAATGCAGTGCTGGTGTTCTATCCATTATGACAGTCTCGTGACGCTGGCCTTAGCGTGTGTAGGTGAAAGGCCGTCCTCGTAAAAAATGATTTTTATTTATCTGGCTGTTGCAATTGATATCAGTGGTTAATATGATTGCCCTCAGTAAACAGCGTAACAAACAGCGCAACAAACCCATTAGAAACAATCAAGCAATTGGCTTCTTAAGAGATCGCAGCTGTGTAGGCCAAAGGCCCTCCTTCTAGTAAAAAATGATTTTTATTTCTCTGGCTGTTGCAATTGATATCAGTGGTTCATATGAGTGCCCTCAGTAAACAGCGCAACAAACAGCGCAACAAACCCATTAGAAACAGTCAAGCAATTGGCTTCTTAAGAGATCGCAGCTGTGTAGGCCAAAGGCCCTCCTTCTCGTAAAAAATGATTTTTATTTCTCTGGCTGTTGCAATTGATATCAGTGGTTAATATGAGTGCCCTCAGTAAACAGCGCAACAAACAGTTAGAAAGAGTCAAGCAATTGGCTTCTTAAGAGATCGCACGCACGCACGATTTCGCGATCTGCGATTGCACTGTCTATGCTACCGGACACCGGTAAACTTACTGGGAGACCGCGGTGGTCACTTCATGAAGCAGGATTTGAACCTGCGACTCTGGCACAATGCTTTAATTGCTTTGCACAGCGACGTCTAACCCATTGTGCTACGGGAGCGCAGTTTAATGTAGTGCTCGGTGTTCTATCCATTATGACAGTCTCGTGACGCTGGCCGTAGCGTGTGTAGGCCAAAGGCCCTCCTTCTCATAAAAACTGATTTTTAATTCTCTGGCTGTTGCAATTGATATCAGTGGTTAATATGAGTGCCCTCAGTAAACAGCGCAACAAACCCATTAGAAACAGTCAAGCAATTGGCTTCTTAAGAGATCGCACGCACGCAGCACGCACGCACGCACGATCTGCGATCCGCGATTGCACTGACTAAGCTACAGGCCACCGGTAAAATTAACGGGAGACCGCGGAGGTCACGTCATGAAACAGGATTTGAACCTGTGACGCTTGCACAATGCTTCAAGTGCATTGCACAGGGACGTCTAGTCCATTGTGCTACGGGAGCGCTGTTTAATGCAGTGCTGGTGTTCTATCCATTATGACAGTCTCGTGACGCTGGCCTTAGCGTGTGTAGGTGAAAGGCCGTCCTCGTAAAAAATGATTTTTATTTCTCTGGCTGTTGCAATTGATATCAGTGGTTAATATGATTGCCCTCAGTAAACAGCGTAACAAACAGCGCAACAAACCCATTAGAAACAATCAAGCAATTGGCTTCTTAAGAGATCGCAGCGTGTGTAGGCCAAAGGCCCTCCTTCTCGTAAAAAATGATTTTTATTTCTCTGGCTGTTGCAATTGATATCAGTGGTTCATATGAGTGCCCTCAGTAAACAGCGCAACAAACAGCGCAAAAAAACCCATTAGAAACAGTCAAGCAATTGGCTTCTTAAGAGATCGCAGCTGTGTAGGCCAAAGGCCCTCCTTCTCGTAAAAAATGATTTTTATTTCTCTGGCTGTTGCAATTGATATCAGTGGTTAATATGAGTGCCCTCAGTAAACAGCGCAACAAACAGTTAGAAAGAGTCAAGCAATTGGCTTCTTAAGAGATCGCAGCTGTGTAGGCCAAAGGCCCTCCTTCTCGTAAAAAATGATTTTTATTTCTCTGGCTGTTGCAATTGATATCAGTGGTTAATATGAGTGCCCTCAGTAAACAGCGCAACAAACAGTTAGAAAGAGTCAAGCAATTGGCTTCTTAAGAGATCGCAGCTGTGTAGGCCAAAGGCCCTCCTTCTCGTAAAAAATGATTTTTATTTCTCTGGCTGTTGCAATTGATATCAGTGGTTAATATGAGTGCCCTCAGTAAACAGCGCAACAAACAGTTAGAAAGAGTCAAGCAATTGGCTTCTTAAGAGATCGCACGCACGCACGCAAGCACGCACGATTTCGCGATCTGCGATTGCACTGTCTATGCTACCGGACACCGGTAAACTTACTGGGAGACCGCGGTGGTCACTTCATGAAGCAGGATTTGAACCTGCGACTCTGGCACAATGCTTTAATTGCTTTGCACAGCGACGTCTAACCCATTGTGCTACGGGAGCGCAGTTTAATGTAGTGCTCGGTGTTCTATCCATTATGACAGTCTCGTGACGCTGGCCGTAGCGTGTGTAGGCCAAAGGCCCTCCTTCTCATAAAAACTGATTTTTATTTCTCTGGCTGTTGCAATTGATATCAGTGGTTAATATGAGTGCCCTCAGTAAACAGCGCAACAAACCCATTAGAAACAGTCAAGCAATTGGCTTCTTAAGAGATCGCACGCACGCAGCACGCACGCACGCACGATCTGCGATCCGCGATTGCACTGACTAGGCTACAGGCCACCGGTAAAATTAACGGGAGACCGCGGAGGTCACGTCATGAAACAGGATTTGAACCTGTGACGCTTGCACAATGCTACAACTGCTTTGCACAGCGACGTCTAGTCCATTGTGCTACGGGAGCGCTGTTAATGCAGTGCTGGTGTTCTATCCATTATGACAGTCTCGTGACGCTGGCCTTAGCGTGTGTAGGTGAAAGGCCGTCCTCGTAAAAAATGATTTTTATTTCTCTGGCTGTTGCAATTGATATCAGTGGTTAATATGTGTGCCCTCAGTAAACAGCGCAACAAACAGTGCAACAAACCCATTAGAAACAATCAAGCAATTGGCTTCTTAAGAGATCGCAGCGTGTGTAGGCCAAAGGCCCTCCTTCTCGTAAAAAATGATTTTTATTTCTCTGGCTGTTGCAATTGATATCAGTGGTTAATATGAGTGCCCTCAGTAAACATCGCAAAAAACAGTTAGAAACAGTCAAGAAATTGGCTTCTTAAGAGATCGCACGCACGCAGCATGCACGCACGCACGATCTGCGATCCGCGATTGCACTGACTAGGCTACAGGCCACCGGTAAAATTAACGGGAGACCGCGGAGGTCACGTCATGAAACAGGATTTGAACCTGTGACGCTGGCACAATGCTTCAATTGCTTTGCACAGCGACATCTAGTCCATTGTGCTACGGGAGCGCTGTTTAATGCAGTGCTGGTGTTCTATCCATTATGACAGTCTCGTGACGCTGGCCTTAGCGTGTGTAGGTGAAAGGCCGTCCTCGTAAAAAATGATTTTTATTTCTCTGGCTGTTGCAATTGATATCAGTGGTTAATATGATTGCCCTCAGTAAACAGCGTAACAAACAGCGCAACAAACCCATTAGAAACAATCAAGCAATTGGCTTCTTAAGAGATCGCAGCGTGTGTAGGCCAAAGGCCCTCCTCGTAAAAAAATATTTTTATTTCTCTGGCTGTTGCAATTGATATCAGTGGTTAATATGAGTGCCCTCAGTAAACAGCACAACAAACAGCGCAACAAACCCATTAGAAACAGTCAAGCAATTGGCTTCTTAAGAGATCGCAGCGTGTGTAAGCCAAAGGCCCTCCTTCTCGTAAAAAATGATTTTTATTTCTCTGGCTGTTGCCATTGATATCAGTGGTTAATATGAGTGCCCTCAGTAAACAGTGAAACAAACAGTTAGAAACAGTCAAGCAATTGGCTTCTTAAGAGATCGCACGCACGATCTCGCGATCTGCGATTGCACTGTCTAGGCTACCGGACACCGGTAAACTTAATGGGAGGCCGCGGTGGTCACTTCATGAAGCAGGATTTGAACCTGCGACTCTGGCACAATACTTTAATTGCTTTGCACAGGGACGTCTAACCCATTGTGCTACGGGAGCACAGTTTAATGTAGTGCTCGGTGTTCTATCCATTATGACAGTCTCGTGACGCTGGCCGTAACGTGTGTAGGCCAAAGGCCCTCCTTCTCGTAAAAACTGATTTTTATTTCTCTGGCTGTTGCAATTGATATCAGTGGTTACTATGAGTGCCCTCAGTAAACAGCGGAACAAACAGACAGCAAACAGTTAGAAACAGTCACGCAATTGGCTTCTTAAGAGATCGCACGCACGCAGCACGCACGCACGCACGCACGCACGCACGATCTGCGATCCGCGATTGCACTGACTAGGCTACAGGCCACCGGTAAAATTAACGGGAGACCACGGAGGTCACGTCATGAAACAGGATTAGAACCTGTGACGCTGGCACAATGCTTCAAGTGCTTTGCACAGCGACGTCTAGTCCATTGTGCTATGGGAGCGCTGTTTAATGCAGTGCTGGTGTTCTATCCATTATGACAGTCTCGTGACGCTGGCAATAGAGTGTGTAGGTGAAAGGCCGTCCTCGTAAAAATAGATTTTTATTTCACTGGCTGTTGCAATTGATATCAGTGGTTAATATGAGTGCCCTCAGTAAACAGCGCAACAAACAGCGCAACAAACCCATTAGAAACAGTCAAGCAATTGGCTTCTTAAGAGATCGCAGCGTGTGTAAGCCAAAGGCCCTCCTTCTCGTAAAAAATGATTTTTATTTCTCTGGCTGTTGCAATTGATATCAGTGGTTAATATGAGTGCCCTCAGTAAACAGCGCAACAAACAGTTAGAAACAGTCAAGCAATTGGATTCTTAAGAGATCGCACGCACGCACGCACGCACGATTTCGCGATCTGCGATTGCACTGTCTAGGCTACCGGACACCGAGTTTCCCACCAGTTCCCACCCAGTTTCCCACCAGTTATTTCCACGTGAGGATATGCAGTTTCCTACCAGTTATTTCCACATGAGGATATTCAGTTTCCCAGTTTCCCACCAGTTATTTCCACATGAGGATATGCAGTTTCCCAGTTTCCCACCAGTTATTTCCACGTGAGGATATGCAGTTTCCTACCAGTTATTTCCACATGAGGATATGCAGTTTCCCAGTTTCCCACCAGTTATTTCCACGTGAGGATATGCAGTTTCCTACCAGTTATTTCCACATGAGGATATTAAGTGTCCCAGTTTCCCACCAGTGGAAATAACTGGTGGGAAACTTAATATCCTCATATGGAAATAACTGGTAGGAAACTGCATATCCTCATGTGGAAATAACTGCTGGAAACTGGGAAACTGCATATCCTCATGTGGAAATAACTGGTGGGAAACTGTGAAACTTAATATCCTCATGTGGAAATAACTGGTAGGAAACTGCATATCCTGACGTGGAAATAACTGGTGGGAAACTGGGAAACTTAATATCCTCATGTGGAAATAACTGGTGGGAAACTGGGAAACTTAATATCCTCATGTGGAAATAACTGGTAGGAAACTGCATATCCTCACGTGAAAATAACTGGTGGGAAACTGGGAAACTTAATATCCTCATGTTGAAATAACTGGTAGGAAACTGCATATCCTCACGTGGAAATAACTGGTGGGAAACTGGGAAACTTAATATCCTCATGTGGAAATAACTGGTAGGAAACTGCATATCCTCATGTGGAAATAACTGGTGGGAAACTGGGAAACTGCATATCCTCATGTGGAAATAACTGGCGGGAAACTGCATATCCTCACATGGAAATAACTGGTGGGAAACTAGGAAACTTAATATTCTCATGATGAAATAACTGTTGGGAAACTGGGACACTTAATATCCTCATGTGGAAATAACAGGTAGGAAACTGCATATCCTCATGTTGAAATAACTGGTGGGAAACTGGGAAACTGCATATCCTCATGTGGAAATAACTTGTGGGAAACTGGGAAACTTAATATCCTCATGTGGAAATAACTGGTAGGAAATTGCATATCCTGACGTGGAAATAACTGGTGGGAAACTGGGAAACTTAATATCCTCATGTGGAAATAACTGGTGGGAAACTGGGAAACTTAATATCCTCATGTGGAAATAACTGGTAGGAAACTGCATATCCTCACGTGGAAATAACTGGTGGGAAACTGGGAAACTTAATATCCTCATGTTGAAATAACTGGTAGGAAACTGCATATCCTCACGTGGAAATAACTGGTGGGAAACTGGGAAACTTAATATCCTCATGTGGAAATAACTGTTAGGAAACTGCATATCCTCATGTGGAAATAACTGGTGGGAAACTGGTAAACTGCATATCCTCATGTGGAAATAACTGGTAGGAAACTGCATATCCTCACGTGGAAATAACTGGTGGGAAACTGGGAAACTGCATATCCTCATATTGAAATAACTGGCGGGAAACTGCATATCCTAACATGGAAATAACTGGTGGGAAACTAGGAAACTTAATATTCTCATGTTGAAATAACTGGTGGGAAACTGGGAAACTTAATATCCTCATGTTGAAATAACTGGTGGGAAACTGGGAAACTGCATATCCTCACGTGGAAATAACTGGTGGGAAACTGGGAAACTTAATATCCTCATGTGGAAATAACTGGCGGGAAACTTAACATCCTCATGTTGAAATAACTGGTGGAAAACTTAATATCCTCATGTAGAAATAACTGGTGGGAAACTGCATATCCTCATGTGGAAATAACTGGTGGGAAACTGGGAAACTTAATATCCTCATGTTGAAATAACTGGTGGGAAACTGGGAAACTTAATATCATCATGTGGAAATAACTGGTAGGAAACTGCATATCCTCACGTGGAAATAACTGGTGGGAAACTGGGAAACTTAATATCCTCATGTTGAAATAACTGGTGGGAAACTGGGAAACTTAATATTCTCATGTGGAAATAACTGGCGGGAAACTTAATATCCTCATGTTGAAATAACTGGTGGGAAACTGGGAAACTTAATATCCTCTTGTAGAAATAACTGGTGGGAAACTGCATATCCTCATGTGGAAATAACTGGTGGGAAACTGGGAAACTTAATATCCTCATGTTGAAATAACAGGTGGGAAACTGGGAAACTTAATATCCTCATTTTGAAATAACTGGTGGGAAACTGCATATCGTCATGTGGAAATAACTGGTGGGAAACTGGAAAACTTAATATCCTCATGTGGAAATAACTGGTAGGAAACTGCATATCCTCATGTGGAAATAACTGGTGGGAAACTGGGAAACTGGGAAATTGCATATCCTCATGTGGAAATAACTGGTAGGAAACTGCATATCCTCACGTGGAAATAACTGGTGGGAAACTGGGAAACTTAATATCCTCATGTTGAAATAACTGGTGGGAAACTGGGAAACTTAATATCCTCATGTGGAAATAACTGGCGGGAAACTGCATATCCTCATGTGGAAATAACTGGTAGGAAACTGCATATCCTCATGTGGAAATAACTGGTGGGAAACTGGGAAAATGAATATCCTCACGTGGAAATAACTGGTGGGAAACTGGGAAACTTAATATCCTCATGTTGAAATAACTGGTGGGAAACTTAATATCCTCATGTTGAAATAACTGGTGGAAAACTGGGAAACTGCATATCCTCACGTGGAAATAACGTGGGAAACTGGGAAACTTAATATCCTCATGTGGAAATAACTGGTAGGAAACTGCATATCCTCACGTGGAAATAACTGGTGGGAAACTGGGAAACTTAATATCCTCATATTGAAATAACTGGTGGGAAACTGGGAAACTTAATATCCTCATGTTGAAATAACTGGTGGGAAACTGGGAAACTGCATATCCTCACGTGGAAATAACTGGTGGGAAACTGGGAAACTGCATATCCTCATGTGGAAATAACTGGTGGGAAACTGGGAAACTTAATATCCTCATGTTGAAATAACTGGTGGGAAACTGGGAAACTTAATATCCTCATGTGGAATTAACTGGCGGGAAACTGCATATCCTCACGTGGAAATAACTGGTAGGAAACTGCATATCCTCATGTGGAAATAACTGGTGGGAAACTGGGAAAATGAATGTCCTCACGTGGAAATAACTGGTGGGAAACTGGGAAACTTAATATCCTCATGTTGAAATAACTGGTGGGAAACTTAATATCCTCATGTTGAAATAACTGGTGGAAAACTGGGAAACTTAATATCCTCATTTGGAAATAACTGGTAGGAAACTGCATATCCTCATGTGGAAATAACTGGTGGGAAACTGGGAAACTGCATATCCTCACGTGGAAATACAGTGGGTCCCCGTTAAGTTTGGACGGGTTCCTTCATGAATCACGCACCCCATTTTCTCAGCAGAAATGGCACAAACTGTAGTTGACATAAACAACCACAAGGTGTCACTTGGGTGCCACTACTATTTTTGATGCGACTGACTTACTGCTTCCATGACGCAGCGGGGGCACGGGAACTTAAATTGATCACGGTAGTTTAAGCTTACACTTGACAAAACATTCTAATATGAAAATGTAGATGCAATTGTTGTAAAATGATGCAGCTCCTTTAAGAAAGCACCGTGTGCAGGGATGGAGAGAGAGAAAGCGAGAGGGGATAGGCCTATGTGTGTTAGAACTTAGCGTGTGGAAAAAGTACGTGCTGTTGAGACTGGAGCGAGTCATATTCAAAATAATGCAAAAAAAAGCAATTATTCTCATTCATTGCAACCAAAGCATGCCTGCTTGCCGACGTTCAAACGAAAAATATATCAAAGCACCTTTTCCGTTTGAATGTAGCACGAAAAAATGTTTAAACAGCTGGACAAATGATTTAAGCTAATTGATTATATAACCTGTACACCAGCAATTGTTGAACATTTACAAATTGCAACCGCAACATGCCTGCTTGCCAATGTTCAAACGACAACGAAAAAGATAATAAAACAACAAGAGGGTTGAGTCTGAATGACACTGAGTTTTTAGACACTGAGTTTTTGTAGTTAAGAAATATTTTCGTATAAAAAAATGGTCATTCTTCAATCTCCTTCACTGACGCCTATGGAAAAGGCTTAACGTCCCAAAACAACGATCAATGATCATCAAATTTCTCTCTCGCATTGCTCCTCATAACCATCTATAAAAAAGTGTTTTTTCTTTTCTTTTTGAGCACATCCGAATCCCAGGACATAACGCACTGGACCTTGTATTAGGCTCGAGATATAATTCCAAAGGGGGCAGATAGGGGCCACTGCACTTAAAACTTAAAAAGATGAAGCTTTCCGAACTTTGAAATTGCGATCAGTGACTGGCATCGGGTGAACGAAGCTTTTCGAAGTTGAACAGGCTATTAAAAACTATTTGCGCACCTCCATGTCACAGGAGAGACTGGGCTCTCCCTTCTATGAAAAAGACGTTAGGCTACTTGCAAACTGGCCTATGATTTCATTGCTGAGTTTGCGGCAAAGCAAGAAAATGTTTTTTTTCCTGAGTCAGGATATGGCGAGTCAGTGTCATTTATTTGTCCAATGTTGGCCTATAGATACAGACCAGTACATCTTATCAATAGTTTGAATGTCGTGTGTGTTTCTGCTCATTGACAAATATCGTTCAGCACAATGATTCATGCCCACACTCTAAAAAATGCTGGGTTGTTTTTTCAACCCAAACGCTGGGTTGAGGCTGTTGGGTCATTTTGTTTGGTGGTTTTTACTCATATTGGGTCATTTCTGTAACCCAGCTTGCTGGGTTGATAGTTTATCACTGCTGGGTTGATAGTTTAGGGCTGTGCTCCCTCCTGTCCCCCACCTGACGTGGAGTACACTACCCAGCACCAGGGTGACTTCAGCACAGCTGCATAGTTATTTGAAGGTTGAAAAAAAAAAATCGTCAGGCAGGCATATTCTTTCAACCGTCAAATCCAGCAGCTGTCAAAATGCAATGGAAATCAGGTGATTTCGGAAGGTATGTATCTGCTTTTATTTATTTATTTTTATCCAGACGGATTTTAAAAGTCCACCCAGAGACATACCCTTTGTGATATCAAGGAATATTCTGCCTTCCATTTCGTTCAGCTTCAAGCAGGTTAGCAGGTGTCATTCCAGCTAATATTAGCTATTGTTAATGTTAAATCTACTAATCTACTAAATCTACTATTAACCCTTAAAGGAGTACCGTCACAAAGGGTGTGACGGGAATGTTGAGAAATGAACATTCTAAAGATTATCTGGGTTCATTGAATTCAACATAGAATTTTAGAACCTTCAATTGTTGCGGAACTTAGAATGTTCAAAAACCTACACCTTTAAGGGTTAAGTACAGACTCATAAAAACATAGTTCTGTATTCACTGGGTAGGAACTGTTGAACAGAAACAAAACAAACTTTTACAACGAACTACAATTAGCATACCAGCAGCTGGTAGGTAACGTTAGCAGACTTGGAAACTTTATGCTAATTAAATATGCTTCGTGGCTAACGTTTGTCAACTAGCTAACACAGTCGAAGTAGTCTCTTCACAACACGTAACTTACGATAATAATCATGCCAAACAACATCTTATTAAATCATTCAGGGTAGCCTCATATTATAGCCATGTAACCTACTGGGTGGTTCTTGGTGTATAACATTAACTTGGATTCACTAACTGAATAATGTGTTACGTTAGCTAGCTAACGTTAGCACTGCTGAACTTATGTTTGTCAGCCTAATGTTAGGCTAATGGTAATGTTAGTGTTATCAAGCTCATCTGACATAAACGCACGTTTTGTAGGCTATTACTGGTATTATGTTTAAAACAACTCTGTAATATTAGGTGGTCATGGTTTCCGAGTGTGTTGCACTAATAATTTGTCTCCTGGTGGATTTTTATGTCTGTCAATATAATTCACTGGTAATGGTTCATGCAAGTCTTGATATAAAGTGCTGTAGGCTGAGTGATACAAATGCACTCTTTTTTTCTTTGATTGACAGGACTGACCCCCAAAACGGACTTTGGAATCTGCCTGCCTTCGTGGAAGTGTCATATGCATTTTATACTAGGCTATCTATTCAAAAATAAAGAAAACTATCAAATGAATAATTGTGTCGAACTGTTTTATTTCATTGCATGGCTTTTGATGGCCATTTGATAGACTGTTTATACCATGCAAGCTGTTAACAGAAGGTGTTCTTTCAAGTAAGTAAATACAAACTTTGAGTTATTAAAAGTTTGTAACAACAGAGTATTTTAAAAATCAACCAGTAGTTTTTGGGGATTTGGTTACATAACCCAAACATTACGTAACTTTAACTAAACAGTTGTGTCAACATAACCCAACATATTGGTTAAATTTCAACCCAGTTGTTGGGTTAAATTTAGTAACCCAATTTGCTTGGTTAAGATAACCCAATGCTGTGTTGGACCCCATTTTACTCAGTGGCTGGGTTGAAAACAACCCATTTTTTAGAGTGCAATTAATTCCCCCTGTTAAAGTGTTCGCCTTTGTTACACTATTTGGTTTCGTGATGTAGCCTATGATAAACACCATATGGCCAAATATGTGACTCAGCTAATGTTATAGGCTATACAATTGAATTTCCCCTCTTAAAGGCAAGCTGGTGTAGCTTATTAGACTAGGCTACTATTAAAATACACCGACGGTAGCCTTGGCTATGTGTAAAGTAAGCTATCGCATGATTTTATGCACGTAAGTGAAAAGGGCCTTGCATCTGTCAAGTTCGCACAGGGCCTCGCATCCCCTTGCGACGGCCCTGCAGCTCCTCCTAAGACAGCGAGGAAAAAGTTAAAATACATGATAAACCCGGAAAAAGTTGACAGGTTTGTTTCGGTCCCGGTGATTATTTGTGAAATTGTGCAAACGACAGCCTTTTCAAGGCATTTCAAGGAAGTAGTCGTAGCATGCAAGCTCCCAAATTGACCCAGTAGCCTAAGGCATCAATAAATTGTTGGGACTGGGGAGGGTCATGCGTTTTTTCTCAATCACTTTGGAGGGTCATAGAAAACATTCTTGCTGGCGAGGGAGGGTCACGTCTTTTTTGACTAACGCTCCCAAAACTCCTCCGGTAGCCCCTTAATTAAATAAATAACGAATAGTCCCTAATTGATTAATAGCCTAGGCCTACACCAGCAATTGTTGAACATTGACCTGTACAGGACATTGACAGTAGCCCAGCCTAACAAGCAAATGTTGCAAAATACATCAAAAGACGCAATTAATCAGAAATAAATAATGTAATCTGCATCACTTTATTTAACAAACTGCAAGCAACAAGAGCATTGAGTTCGCTGTAAGGCCAAACCCAAGAGCAAAGCCTATCTGTTAAGGCAGTCGATAGGCTATATAACGAGCTGTGTGCCTGGAAAGACGATAGATGACGGCTCTGGTCATCCCATACCCTCCCCCCACTTCCTGTAGCCTACCATTATGAAGGCCTGTAGCCTAAAACGACTCGTTGCCGTTTTGTGACATTAAGCTTTTTCACGTTAAGCCCCCCTCCCCCATCCCCTTCTTTCACAAGCAGTGGGGGAGCGCGGGGCACAAAGTAACACTTTTTGGTAGACAAAGGAGGGTTCTCCGCGCTTCTGTCGTTTGGCCACAATCCGTTGCAACCAGGCCAGGACAGATATTTTAGAGAGGAGAGACGCCGGTGCAGCTCAGATGTCTTCTTAATTTTCTTTATTCTTCAGTAAAAGGTGCAGAACATTATTAAACTTTGACTAACATTTCGATATGTCGATGTTTTTGACTAACGAACATCAAAACGTTAGTCAAAGTTTAATAATGTTCTGCACCTTTTACTAAAGAATAAAGAAAATTAAGAAGACATCTGAGCTGCACCGGCGTCTCTCCTTCTCTCTAACACTTTTTGGCTTTGGCTAAATATTTCTAAAATCATTTGAGTTTCACTAGTCACATGTTTTAACAAGCAACACTTGTTATTGAACTAATAACAGACGTGTGTCGAAAATTGACTTTATTTTCCATACGGAGAAATAACATATGCAGAGTCTAACCAAGGTCAATCTTGCCAAAAAAGCCCTCAAACCTGAAAACACATGAGGCAAAAGTGCAAAACATCACAAAACTAACTAAACTAACACGCGCATATTTTTGTATTGCAATCATTGTAGCCTACAGTTGTAACAGCGCGTAACAGTCGTTTTACTCCCCGGATGCGCTCATTATAAAGAACGTTTAACGTGTCCCAAAAACAGCTATCAATTAATCACCAAACGTCTTATAAACAAGTATTGCCAGGAGCATGACTTCTCATGACTACCAACAAAGTAGCCTACTGCCAGCTGACGAAGCTCTCATTTTAAAACATTACTGAGAGACAGGCACTATGTTTAACATTATGTACAAAGCTTAGGCTACAGTGGACTAGCATGTTGCAGGGGCTGCTAAAAACACAGAGAAACGCACTGAAAACTCGGCCAATCACAGCCCTTGCTGTTGAATGCGCCGCCCGGTTCGACCGTGGAACGCCACAGCAGACTATACTGCCCCCAAGCGGCTGCAGTTGTACTTACATTCCAGCTGCGTGAATCACCTTGATCGTGAATGAAGTGTCAATTTTTAACTGGGACCCACTGTATTTTTCATCTTTGTAACTTTTATACTTTTTAAACTATTAATTATTAACTTTTATAAAATCCCCATAGACTTAACATTAGGCTGATGACATCACAATGGACTAATTAACTTGATTTGCACCTGTATCAACTTCCAGCTGCTCATCTAGGCCCCATCAAAGAATCAGTTCAACTGATTGCACCTGTATCAACTGCTTTCTGTTGAACTAGGCCAACTCTCTGTGTCTCTCCATTCTACAAGGAAATAAGGCACATTTCATCCAACTTTCTATCCATTCATCCTCTTCAAACCATTCACTCATCCACCCATTAAACTATCCCATCAACATATATTAAACCAGGGGTCTCAAACACCCGGCCCGCGTCCGGCCCAATTCAGGCCCGCGATGTAATCCGGCCCTTGAGGCTATTTTTAATTGCGACAAACAACGATACTGATTAAAGTAGACGATAGATCCAAGTACGGTGACAAATCTCATTTGTAGCCTACTCTGCTCCACTATGTGCTAGACATCCAGAAATTGATTCAAACCCAAAATCGCTGCGCAAAGTTTTCAGGAAAAACTTGTATTACACGCGAGAAACACAAAGACGTGCATTTGTAATGCAGGCCATAGTTTTGCACAAATTGAAGCAGAAATAGGCCTACACCTAATGTTGAAAAACGTTCACGTGTGATGAAGTCTTAGGTAGGCTATTCTGATTCTGAAGGAGAATATCCTTTTGGAGATTATGATCGATCGTCTATTGACAGTGATAGTCACAGTGCGTCTGTGAATGGAGGTGCGTCTTTGCTTGTATACGACGGTGTCTACTAAGCATACCATGCTTATTTCGACCCTCTGCCCAACATAGCTTGGAGGTTGCAGTGGTAATCGTGATGAAAGTGTCCGTAATGGACGTGGTACAGACAGCAGGGCTAGTAGAAACAGGGCTCTAAAGAACTACAAAGTCACCCGCAATATGATGCGAACTTCTGGGTACTCAGATTACCCGCGATAGAAACTGATTTGACCAGAATACTTTATTGTAGGCCTTGTGGTTTAGTAATACATCACTAAACCATATACATCTTAGGTGTTTTCCTGTTAATTTGTTATGTGGGTAATATGAAAAAAGGAAAGTAAATCTGCTCAAATATGTTCATCCAGTATTTACTGAAATGTGCATAATTTGAGGTGCTTGCCATTCAGTGATGGGTACATTTACCCCCTTCATAAACTTTTGTTTATACTCAAAGATTTCTACATTTACAGTAGGACTTTATCTCTGACCACTTTCAAGCCATGGCCTTTTGAAATTTTGATATCAAATTCCAATGGTGTTGCTTTCTTAACCCTGATGCCTAGTTTGCCAGGTTTAAAAAAGTTATAAGAGGAAAATATTTTTATTTGGTGTGAAGCACACACATACCCGTTTTTATGCTTTTGTTTTTTATGCGTTTATGCGTTTGTTTTATAATTTGTATTAATATTTATTTTATCATTATTTTATTTATAAGCTAAGGTTGCTAGCACAGGTGTCTAAAACTAGATAAAAACACTTGCACTTTCTGTTTGCAGTTTTGTGTGGTATTTGAAAAAAAGAACATTGCATTTTCAGAAATAGCCGGCCCTCCAATCAGATGACGTTGGCAGAAGTGGCCCCCAGCTCATTTGAGTTTGAGACCCCTGTATTAAACAATCTGCCTATCAACATCCATTCAACTTTCTGTCTATCAACATCCATTACACTATCTACATTTAACTTTTAAACTATATACTCTGTCTC